>NC_092051.1:53275397-53575397 GCF_003086295.3 Arachis hypogaea
GCCTCCTATTCTAAAAATCTGCTATTTTATTCATGTTTGATGATGATAAAAAATAAATTATGGCTTGATTAGAGATAAAGTCAAAATAGAGATACTAATTACTACTAATCATATAAACTTCTAAGGTAAATTTCTAAAAGAACAATTATCACAGAGTTAAGGCTAAGATTAGAACTCAACAACCTTGAATTTGGAGTGGATGCCTCCTTAGTCTGTGGAGTGCTTGGCCCTTCAAGAGATAGCTTCTGGTGCTTCAGTTCCTTCAGTTCACGCCCTTGCTCTTCATGTTCTCTGAGCAGTTTGCAGAGCATGCTGTTTTGATTTTGCTGTTCTTCCTTCAGTTGATCCACAACTTCTTGGCAACTTGGTGACAGATGCTTCTAGCGCTCCCAGTATTCAATTTAAGGATTTTTGGGGAGGAACTCCTGTGCTCTCCTCTTGATGGGGTCATCTTGCACTTGTTGTCCTTCCATAGACTTTTTGGTGATTGGTAGCTCAACTGGATGTACTCATCTACTCCATTTTTATCCGAGCATCTTTACATAACAGAGAGACCAAGCTTGGGTAAGCCAATCTGGCATCTTTGGAGTTCTTATTTGCAATTTGTAAAGCTGACAAGCAATCAGCTGATGAACTTCCACTTTTTTTTCCAGCATAATGGAATGAATCGTTATTGCTCTTCTGATGGTGACCTGATGAGCGGATAATTTATACGCTTTTTGGCATTGTTTTAGTATGTTTTTAGTAGGATCTAGTTACTTTTAGGGATGTTTCATTAGTTTTTATGTTAAATTCACATTTCTGGACTTTACTATGAGTTTTTGTGTTTTTCTGTGATTTCAGGTATTTTCTGGCTGAAATTGAGGGACTTGAGCAGAAATCAGATTCAAAGGTTGAAAAAGGACTGCTGATGCTGTTGGATTCTGACCTCCCTACACTCAAAGTGGATTTTCTGGAGCCACAGAACTCGAAATGGCGCTCTTCCAATTGCGTTGGAAAGTAGACATCCAGGGCTTTCCAGCAATATATAATAGTCCAACTTTGGCCAAGAATTGACGACGTAAACTGCGTTCAACGCCAGCCTTCTGCCCAAATCTGGCGTCCAGCGCCAGAAAAGGATCCAAAACCAGAGTTGAACGCCCAAACTGGCACAGAAACTGGCGTTCAACTCCACAAATGGCCTCTGCACGTGCTACACTTAAGCTCAGCCCAAACACACACCAAGTGGGCCCCGGAAGTGGATTTATACGTCAATTACTTACTCATGTAAACCCTAGTGACTAGTTTATTATAAATAGGACCTTTTACTATTGTATTAGGTATCTTTGAACGCATTGTTCTTAGACCATAGGGGCTGGCCACACGGCCATGCCTGGACCTTTCACTTATGTATTTTCATACGGTAGAGTTTCTACACTCCATAGATTAAGGTGTGGAGCTCTGCTGTTCCTCAAAGATTAATGCAAAGTACTACTGTTTTCTATTCAATTCTTCTTATTTCGCTTCTAAGATATCCATTCGCACCCAAGAACGTGATGAAGGTGATGATTATGTGTGACGCTCATTATCCTTCTCCCTTATGAACGCGTGTCTGACAAACACTTCTGTTCTACATGAAATAAGCTTGAATGAGTATCTCTTAGATCTCCTAACCAGAATCTTCGTGGCGTAAGCTAGAATGATGGCAGCATTCAAGAGAATCCGGAAGGTCTAAACCTTGTCTGTGGTATTCCGAGTAGGATTCAATGATTGAATGACTGTGACGAGCTCCTAACTCGCGATTGCAGGGCGTTAGTGACAGACGCAAAAGGATAGTAAATCCTATTCCAGCATGATCGAGAACCGACAGATGAATAGCCGTGCCGTGACAGGGTGCGTGAGCATATTATTCACTGAGAGGATAAGATGAAGCCATTGACAAGGGTGATGCCTCCAGACGATTAGCCGTGCCGTGACAGGGCATTGGATCATTTTCCCGTGAGATGACCGAAAGTAGCCGTTGACAGTGGTGATGTATCACATAAAGCTAGCCATGGAAAGGAGTAAGACTGATTGGATGAAGATAGCAGGAAAGCAGAGGTTCAGAGGAACGAAAAGCATCTCCATTCGCTTATCTGAAATTCCTACCAATGATTTACATAAGTATCTCTATCCCTATTTTATTATATAATATTTGAAAACACCATTATCACTTTATATCTGCCTGACTGAGATTTACAAGGTGACCATAGCTTGCTTCATACCAACAATTTCCGTGGGATTCGACCCTTACTCACGTAAGGTATTACTTGGACGACCCAGTGCACTTGCTGGTTAGTTGTATCGAAGTTGTGACAATTATGAATTAAGATCAAAGCACCAAGCTTTGGAGCCATTACCAGGGATTGTTCGAGCCTGGACATCACAATTTCGTGCATCAAGTTTTTGGCACCGTTGCCGGGGATTGTTTGAGTTTGGACAACTAACGGCTCATCTTGTTGCTCAGATTGGGTAACTTTCTTTTGTTTCTTTTCAAAAATTTTCAAAAAAAAAAAAATTTTCAAAACCTTTCTCATTTGTTTTCGAAAAAAATTAAAAATATTTTCAAAAATTTTATTCAAGATTTTTAAGAATGAATTCTAGTGTTTCATGAAGCATGAGAAGCCTGGCTAGCTGTAAAGCCATGTCTAAATTCTTTTGGACTGAGGCTTCCAAACCATCAGAGGTAAGTTACATACTTGATAAATGATGAGCAGCAATTTGTTATCAAGATCAATATACTCTGGTGTTAAATGCTGAAGCTTGGCTGGCCATTGGCCATGTCTAGTGTTTTGGACTGGAGCTTTCTTTGAAAGCTTGGCTGGCTAGTGAGCCATGTCTAATTCCTGGACTGAAGCTTTAGACTAAGAATGCAAGATTCCTGGAATTCATATTAAAAATTTTGGAATCCTTATTTTTCTTTTTTCAAAACTATTTTCGAAAAATATAAAATAAAAATCCAAAAAAAATTAGAAAATCATAAAAATCAAAAATATTTTTCTGTTTCTTGTTTGAGTCTTGAGTCATATCATAAGTTTGGTGTCACTTGCATATGCATCTAGTATTTTTCGAAAATATCATGCATTCATAGTGTTCTTCATGATCTTCAAGTTGTTCTTGGTAAGTCTTCTTGTATGATCTTGATGATTTTTTGTTTTGTGTCTTTTCATGTTTATCATATGCATTCTTGAATTCTTAGTGCCTAAGCATTAAAGAATTCTAAGTTTGGTGTCTTGCATGTTTTCTTTGCATTAAAAATTTTTCAAAAATATGTTCTTGATGTTCATCATGACATTCAAAGTGTTCTTGGTGTTCATCTTGACATTCATAGCATTCTTGCATGCATCACATGTTTTGATCTAAAAATTTCATGCATTACATTTTTTTTGTGTTTTTCTCTCTCATCATAAAAATTCAAAAATCAAAAAAATATCTTTCCTTTTTTCTCTCATCAAATTCGAAAATTTGGATTGACTTTTTCAAAAATTTTTAAATCAAATTGTTTCTCATGAGTCAAATCAAATTTTCAATTTGAAAATCTTATCTTTTTCAAAATCTTTTTCAAAAATCAAATCTTTTTCAAAATTCTTAGTTATTTTCGAAAATTCCAAAAATATTTTTCAAAAATCTTTTTCTTATTTTTATACCAAATTTTCGAAAATAACATAATCAATTAATGTTTTGATTCAAAAATTTGAAGTTTGTTACTTGCTTGTTAAGAAAGATTCAAACTTTAAGTTCTAGAATCATATCTTGTGATTTCTTATGAATCAAGTCATTAATTGTGATTTTAAAAATCAAATCTTTTTCAAAACTAATTTTATCATATCTTTTCAAAAATATCTTCTTATCTTATCTTTTTCAAAAATATCTTTTCAAAATATCTTTCCTAACCTCCTAACTACTTATCTTTTCAAAATTGGTTTTCAAAATTTGTTTCAACTAACTAACTAACTTTTTGTTTGTTTCTTAACTTTTTCAAAACCACCTAACTAATTCTCTCTCTCTAATTTTCGAAAATATCTCCCCCTTTTTCAAAAATTTCTTTTTAATTAACTAATTATTTTTATTTTTATTTTAGATTAAAAAAATTTTCGAAAAAAAAAATATACTAAACATTTTTCAAAAATCATTTTTCAAAATCACTAACTCTTTTTCAAAAATATTTTCGAAAATTCCCCCTCTCCCATCTTATTCTATTTATTCATTCATATCCTAACATCCCATCTCACATCTCTTCCATCGGTACAGTTGTGTTTCTTCCTTTACATCACATTCTTTGTCTCCCCCTCTTTTCTTCTACTCACACAGGAATCCCTATACTGTGGTATAAAGGATCTCCATTATTATTATTATTTTTCTGTGCCTTCTTCTTTGTCATATGAGCAGGAGCAAGGATAAGAACATTCTTGTGGAAGCAGATCCAGAACCTGAAAGTACTCTGAAGAGAAAATTAAGAGAAGCTAAAATACAACAATCCAGAGATAACCTTTCAGAAATTTTCGAACAGGAAAAGGAGATGGCAGCCGAAAATAATAATAATGTAAGGAAGATGCTTGGTGACTTTACTGCACCTAATTCCAATTTACATGGAAGAAGCATCTCCATTCCTGCCATTGGAGCAAACAACTTTGAGCTGAAACCTCAATTAGTTTCTCTGATGCAGCAGAACTGCAAGTTTCATGGACTTCCATCTGAAGATCCTTTTCAGTTCTTGACTGAATTCTTGCAGATATGTGATACTGTTAAGACTAATGGAGTAGATCCTGAAGTCTACAGGCTCATGCTTTTCCCTTTTGCTGTAAGAGACAGAGCTAGATTATGGTTGGATTCTCAACCCAAAGACAGCCTGAACTCTTGGGATAAGCTGGTCACGGCTTTCTTAGCCAAGTACTTTCCTCCTCAAAAGCTGAGCAAGCTTAGAGCTGATGTTCAAACCTTCAGACAGAAAGAAGGTGAATCCCTCTATGAAGCTTGGGAAAGATACAAACAGTTGACCAAAAAGTGTCCTTCTGATATGCTTTCAGAATGGACCATCCTGGATATATTCTATGATGGTTTATCTGAGCTATCAAAGATGTCATTGGATACCTCTGCAGGTGGATCCATTCACCTAAAGAAAACGCCTGCAGAAGCTCAAGAACTCATTGACATGGTTGCTAATAACCAGTTCATGTACACTTCTGAAAGGAATCCTGTGAGTAATGAGACGCCTATGAAGAAGGGAGTTCTTGAAGTTGATACTCTGAATGCCATATTGGCTCAGAACAAAATATTGACTCAGCAAGTCAATATGATTTCTCAGAGTCTGCATGGAATGCAAGCTGCATCCAACAGTACTCAAGAGGCATCTTCTGAAGAAGAAGCCTATGATCCTGAGAAGCCTGCAATAGCAGAGGTAAATTACTTAGGTGAACCTTATGGAAACACCTATAACTCAACATGGAGAAATCATCCAAATTTCTCATGGAAGGATCAAAAGCCCCAACAAGGCTTTAATAATGGTGGAAGAAACAGGTTTAGCAATAGCAAGCCTTTTCCATCATCAACTTAGCAACAGACAGAGAACTCTGAACAAAATGCTTCTAATTTAGCAAATCTAGTCTCTGATCTATCTAAGGCCACTGTAAGTTTCATGAATGAAACAAGGTCTTCCATTAGAAATCTGGAAGCACAAGTGGGCCAGCTGAGTAAAAGGATCACTGAAATCCCTCATAGTACTCTCCCAAGCAATACAGAAGAGAACCCAAAAGGAGAGTGCAAGGCCATTGACATAGCGCCATGGCCGAACCTGTGAGGAGAGGAGAGGACGTGAATCCCAAGGAGGAAGACCTCCTGGGACGTCCAATGGTCAATAAGGAGCTTCCCTCTGAGGAACCAAGGGACTCTGAGGCTCATCTAGAGACCATAGAGATCCCATTGAACCTCCTTATGCCCTTCATGAGCTCTGATGAGTATTCCTCTTCTGAAGAGAATGAGGATGTTACTGAAGAGCAAACTGCCAAGTTTCTTGGTGCAATCATGAAGCTGAATGCCAAATTATTTGGCATTGATACTTGGGAAGTTGAACCTCCCTTGTTCATCAATGAACTAAGTGATCTGGATCAACTGACATTGCCTCAGAAGAGACAGGATCCTGGAAAGTTCATAATACCCTGTACCATAGGCACCATGATCTTTAAGGCTCTGTGTGACCTTGGTTCAGGAATAAACCTCATGCCCCTCTCTGTAATAGAGAAATTGGGAATCTATGGGGTGCAAGCTGCTAAAATCTCATTAGAGATGGCAGACAGCTCTAGAAAACAGGCTTATGGACAAGTAGAGGACGTATTAGTAAAGGTTGAAGGCCTTTACATCCCTGCTGATTTCATAGTCCTGGATACTGGAAAGGAAGAGGATGAATCCATCATCCTATGAAGACCTTTCCTGGCCACAGCAAGAGCTGTGATTGATGTTGACAGAGGTGAAATAGTCCTTCAATGGAATGAGGACTCCCTTGTGTTTAAAACTCAAGGATCTCCCTCTGTAACTATGGAGAGGAAGCAGAAAAAGCTTCTCTCCAAGCAGAGTCAACCAGAGCCCCCACAGTCAAACTCTAAGTTTGGTGTTGAACTCCCATATCCAAACTCTAAGTTTGGTGTTGGAGAGTTTCAACAAAGCTCTGCACATCTGTGAGGCTCCATGAGAGCCCACTGTCAAGCTATTGTCATTAAAGAAGCGCTTGTTGGGAGGCAACCCAATGTTTATCTAATTCTTATTTTTATGTTTTCTTAGGTTAATGATCATGTGGAGTCACAAAATAAATAGAAAAATTGAAAACGGAATCAAAAACAGCAGAAGAAAAATCACACCCTGGAGGAGCATTTGTCTGGCGTTCAGCGCCAGAACAGAGCATGGTTCTGGCGCTGAACGCCCAAAATGGGCAGCTTCTGGGTGCTGAACGCCAGAAATGGCACACAAATGGGCGTTGAACGCCCAAAATGGCCACCAACCTGGCGCTGAACGCCCAGAGTTGGATACAAAGGCATTTTTACATGCCTAAGGGGTGCAGGGATGTAAATCCTTGAAAACCTCAGGATCTGTGGACCCCACAGGATCCACTCAGGATCTGTGGACCCACAGGATCCACTCAGGATCTGTGGACCCCACAGGATCCCCACCTACCTCCACTCACTTCTTCTCACCACTCTCTTTCACACAACCCCATAAACACTCTTCCCTAAAAACCCCTCACCAATCACCTCAATCTCTCTTCCCCACTAAACCTTCACCACTCACATCCATCCACTCTTCCCCATAAACCTACCTCATAAACTCCACCTACCTTCAAAATTAAAAACCAATTTCCCACCCAAACCCACCCATATGGCCGAACCTTGACCCCCCCTCCATTCCCTATATAAAGACCTCCATTCTTCACCAAATTCACACAACACACCCCTCTACACTCTACTTAGCCGAAACCACATCTCCCTCTCCCTCTCCATATTTCTTTTCTTCTTCTTCTACTCTTTTGCTTATTGCTCGAGGGCGAGCAATATTCTAAGTTTGGTGTGGTAAAAGCATAGCTTTTTTGTTTTTCCATTACCATTGATGGCACCTAAGACCGGAGAATCCTCTAGAAGAGGGAAAGGGAAGATAAAAGCTTCCACATCCGAGTCATGGGAGATGGAAAGATTCATCTCCAAATCCCATCAAGACCACTTCTATGATGTTGTGGCCAAGAAGAAGGTGATCCCTGAGGTCCCTTTTAAACTCAAAAGAAATGAGTATCCGGAGATCTGACATGAAATTCAAAGAAGAGGTTGGGAAGTTCTAACAAATCCCATCCAACAAGTCGGAATCCTAATGGTTCAAGAGTTCTATGCTAATGCATGGATCACCAAGAACCATGATCAAAGTAGGAACCCGAATCCAAAGAACTATGTTACAATGGTTCGGGGGAAATACCTAGATTTTAGTCCGGAAAATGTGAGGTTGGCGTTCAACTTGCCATACATGGAAGAGAACGCACGCCCCTACACAAGAAGGGTCAACTTTGATCAAAGGTTGGACCAAGTCCTTATGGACATATGTGTAGAAGGAGCTCAATGGAAGATTGACTCCAAAGGCAAGCCGGTTCAACTAAGAAGATTGGACCTCAAGCCTATAGCTAGAGGATGGTTGGAGTTTATTCAATGCTCAATCATTCCCACTAGCAACCGGTCTGAAGTTACTATAGACCGGGCCATCATGATCCATAGCATCATGATTGGAGAAGAGGTGGAAGTTCATGAGATTATACCTCAAGAACTCTACAAGGTGGCTGACAAGTCCTCTACCATGGCAAGGTTAGCCTTTCCTCACCTCATTTGCCACCTATGCAATTCAGCTGGGATTGACATAGAGGGAGATATCCTTATTAAAGAGGAAAAGCCCATCACTAAGAAAAAGATGGAGCAAGCAAGAGAGCCCAGTCATGGAGCTCAAGAGGCGCAAGAAGCTCATCACCATGAGATTCCGGAAATGCCTCAAATGCACTTTCCTCCACAAAACTATTGGGAGCACATCAACACCTCCCTAGAAGAATTGAGTTCCAATATGGGACAACTAAGGGTGGAACATCAAGAGCACTCCATCATGCTTCATGAAATAAGAGAAGATCAAAAAGCAATGAAGGAGGAGCAACAAAGGCAAGGAAGAGACATAGAAGAGCTCAAGGACATCATTGGTTCCTCAAGAAGGAAACGCCACCATCACTAAGGTGGATTCATTCCTTGTCTTATTTCTCTGTTTTTCGTTTTCTCTGTGTTATGTGCTTATCTATGTTTGTGCCTTCATTACATGATCATTAGTAGTTAGTAACTTTGTCTTAAAGTTATGAATGTCCTATGAATCCATCACCTCTCTTAAATGAAAAATGTTTTAATTCAAAAGAACAAGAAGTACATGAGTTTCGAATTTATCCTTGAACTTAGCTTAATTATATTGATGTGGTGACAATGCTTCTTGTTTTCTGAATGTATGCTTGAACAGTGCATATGTCTTTTGAAATTGCTGTTTAAGAATGTTAAATATGTTGGCTCTTGAAAGAATGATGACTAGGAGACATGTTATTTGATAATCTGAAAAATCATAAAAATGATTCTTGAAGCAAGAAAAAGCAGCAAAGAACAAAGCTTGCAGAAAAAAAAAAAGAAAAAAAAAGTAGGCGAAAAAAAAAATAGAAAGAAAAAGAAAAAGCAAGCAGAAAAAGCCAATAACCCTTAAAACCAAAAGGCAAGGGCAAATAAAAAGGATCCCAAGGCTTTGAGCATCAGTGGATAGGAGGGCCTAAAGGAATAAAATCCTGGTCTAAGCGGCTAAACCAAGCTGTCCCTAACCATGTGCTTGTGGCGTGTAGGTGTCAACTGAAAACTTGAGACTAAGCGGTTAAAGTCAAGGTCCAAAGCAAAAAAAGAGTGTGCTTAAGAACCCTGGACACCTCTAATTGGGGACTTTAGCAAAGCTGAGTCACAATCTGAAAAGGTTCACCCAATTATGTGTCTGTGGCATTTATGTATCCGGTGGTAATACTGGAAAATAAAGTGCTTAGGGCCACGACCAAGACTCATAAGGAAGTTGTGTTCAAGAATCATCATACTGAGCTAGGAGAATCAATAACACTATCTGAACTCTGAGTTCCTATAGATGCCAATCATTCTGAACCTCAATGAATAATGTGAGATGCCAAAACTATTCAAGAGGCAAAAAGCTATAAGTCCCGCTCATATGATTGAAGCTATGTTTCATTGATAGTTTGGAATTTATAGTATATTCTCTTCTTTTTATCCTATTTTGATTTTCAGTTGCTTGGGGACAAGCAACAATTTAAGTTTGGTGTTGTGATGAGCGGATAATTTATACACTTTTTGGCATTGTTTTTAGTATGTTTTTAGTAGGATCTAGTTACTTTTAGGGATGTTTTCATTAGTTTTTATGTTAAATTCACATTTCTGGACTTTACTATGAGTTTGTGTGTTTTTCTGTGATTTCAGGTATTTTCTGGCTGAAATTGAGGGACTTGAGCAGAAATCAGATTCAGAGGTTGAAAAAGGACTGCTGATGCTGTTGGATTCTGACCTCCCTACATTCAAAGTGGATTTTCTGGAGCCACAGAACTCGAAATGGCGTGCTTCCAATTGCTTTGGAAAGTAGACATCCAGGGCTTTCCAGCAATATATATTAGTCCATACTTTGGCCAGAATTGACGACGTAAACTGGCGTTCAACGCCAGCCTTCTGCCCAAATCTGGCGTCCAGCGCCAGAAAAGAATCCAAAACCAGAGTTGAACGCCCAAACTGGCACAGAAACTGGCGTTCAACTCCACAAATGGCCTCTGCACGTGCTACACTTAAGCTCAGCCCAAACACACACCAAGTGGGCCCCGGAAGTGGATTTATACGTCAATTACTTACTCATGTAAACCCTAGTGACTAGTTTATTATAAATAGGACCTTTTACTATTGTATTAGGTATCTTTGAACGCATTGTTCTTAGACCATAGGGGCTGGCCACACGGCCATGCCTGGACCTTTCACTTATGTATTTTCATACGGTAGAGTTTCTACACTCCATAGATTAAGGTGTGGAGCTCTGCTGTTCCTCAAAGATTAATGCAAAGTACTACTGTTTTCTATTCAATTCTTCTTATTTCGCTTCTAAGATATCCATTCGCACCCAAGAACGTGATGAAGGTGATGATTATGTGTGACGCTCATTATCCTTCTCCCTTATGAACGCGTGTTTGACAAACACTTCTGTTCTACATGAAATAAGCTTGAATGAGTATCTCTTAGATCTCCTAACCAGAATCTTCGTGGCGTAAGCTAGAATGATGGCAGCATTCAAGAGAATCCGGAAGGTCTAAACCTTGTCTGTGGTATTCCGAGTAGGATTCAATGATTGAATGACTGTGACGAGCTCCTAACTCGCGATTGCAGGGCGTTAGTGACAGACGCAAAAGGATAGTAAATCCTATTCCAGCATGATCGAGAACCGACAGATGAATAGCCGTGCCGTGACAGGGTGCGTGAGCATATTATTCACTGAGAGGATAAGATGAAGCCATTGACAAGGGTGATGCCTCCAGACGATTAGCCGTGCCGTGACAGGGCATTGGATCATTTTCCCGTGAGATGACCGAAAGTAGCCGTTGACAGTGGTGATGTATCACATAAAGCCAGCCATGGAAAGGAGTAAGACTGATTGGATGAAGATAGCAGGAAAGCAGAGGTTCAGAGGAACGAAAAACATCTCCATTCGCTTATCTAAAATTCCTACCAATGATTTACATAAGTATCTCTATCCCTATTTTATTATATAATATTCGAAAACACCATTATCACTTTATATCTGCCTGACTGAGATTTACAAGGTGACCATAGCTTGCTTCATACCAACAATCTCCGTGGGATTCGACCCTTACTCACGTAAGGTATTACTTGGACGACCCAGTGCACTTGCTGGTTAGTTGTATCGAAGTTGTGCAATTATGAATTAAGATCAAAGCACCAAGCTTTGGAGCCATTACCAGGGATTGTTCGAGCCTGGACATCACAATTTCGTGCACCATGACCTCAGAGCGGTTGCTAGTGGGTAGTATAGAGCGCCCAATAAAGTCCAACCAGTCTCTGGCAACTGGTTTGAGATCTCCTCTTTTGAGTTGGTTCGGGGCACCCTTTGTGTTGGTTGTCCATTTAGCTCCAGGGGGACATATGTCCTCTAGGATCTTGTCCAAGTTCAGGTTTGATCTCATCATTCTCCTATCAAAGGAGTCTGGGTCATCTTGCAGTTGAGGCAGCTTGAAGATCTCCCTTATTTTGTCAGGGTGGGTGTGAACAATCTTCCCTCATACCAGAGTTCTATAGTCATAGAATGCGGTTCCTGCTATTCCCTACCTGTCCGTCTGCCACAGATTTGCGTAGAATTCCTGAACCATGCTTCTTCCCACCGTTGTTTCAGGATTAGCTAGGACTTCCCAACTCCTGTTTCGAATTTGCTCTTGGATCTCCGGATATTCATCTTCTTTCAGATCGAATTTAACTTCCGGGATCACTGACCTTAGACCCATTATTTTGTAGTAATGGTCTGAATGTTCTTTGGTTAAGAACTTCCCTTGATTCTAAAGTGGTTTTGGAATATTCTCTTTCTTGCCTTTTGAGTTGGTTTGTTTTCCCTTAGGAGCCATGATCTTAGTGGGTATTGGCTTAATGATCACGGATAAACACACCAAACTTAGAGGTTTGCTTGTCCTCAAGCAAAAGAAAAGAAAGGAGAGGGAAAGAGGGAGAGCCAAGTTCGACTTGTGGAGGAGAGGGGGAGAGGCCGAACCAACATTTAAAGGGAAGGAGGGGTGGGTTTCAAAAATTGTTTGAAAAAGATATGATAGAAAAAGTAATTTGGAAAAGATAAGTATGATAGGAAAAGATGTAATTTAAAATTGAAAAGATATGAAAGATTTTTGAAAAAGATAAATCTGAATTTTGAAAAAGATGTTGTGAAGATTTGAAAAAGATATTGATGAGTTGAAAAGATTTTAGAAGGAAAAGAGATAGATTTGTTTTGAAAAGGATTTGAAAATAATTTGAAGAGGATTAAAAAAGGGTTTATGAATTAAGATACATTTGATATCTTTTGAAAAAGGATTTGAAAAATTAGGATTTGTAACATGTTTGTGTAAGAAATCATGAATTGAAACATAAAAAATGGAAAAAATTTGAATTGAAAACGAAATTGCCTACTCCCCACAATCCTGGTGTTAAACGCCCAACTGCTGCATGTTTTGGGCGTTTAACGCCCACTTGGTGCTTGGTCTGGGCGTTTAACGCCCAGCTGTTGCTTACAGCTGGTGTTAAACCCCGGAAACTCCTTTGTTACTGGGCATTTTTCTGAATGCCCAGATGGCTATCTCTACTGGCGTTAAACGCCCAGTAGATGCTCCTTTTGGGCATTTAACGCCCAATTGTGCCTCTTACTGGTGTTTTCTTGCCAGTGAGCTCTTTTTACCTGTTTTGTGCTCTGAATCCTTCTGTAGCCCTGTGAACTTATGCAATTGATTCTTTACCTTGTTAATATGGAACTTATATGCTTTAAAAATAAATAAAATGAAGAATAGAATAAAATAAAATAATAGAAAGAGTTTTGCTAATGGCTGGGTTGCCTCCCAGCAAGCGCTTCTTTATTGTCTTTAGCTGGACCTTGCTGAGCTTTTTAATCTAGCCTCAGCCTTGAGCATTCTTGCTCAACATTTCCTTGAAGATAATGTTTGATTCTCTGTCCATTAAGAATGAACTTCTTATTAGAATCAATGTCTTGAAGCTCCACATAGCCATATGATGACACACTTGTAATCACATATGGTCCCCTCCACCAGGATTTCAGTTCCCGGGGAATAGCCTGAGCCTAGAGTTAAACAGCAGAACCTTATGTCTTGGTTCAAAAACTCTAGATGACAGCTTTCTGTCATGCCATCTTTTTGCTTTCTCCTTGTAGAGTTTGTCATTTTTGAAAGCAGTGAGTTTGAATTCCTCTAGCTCATTCAGCTGGAGCAATCTTTTTTCTCCAGCTACTTTGGCATCAAAGTTTAGGAATCTGGTTGTCCAGTAGGCTTTTTATTCCAGTTCCACGGGCAGATGACAAGCCTTACCATACACAAGCTAGTATGGAGAGGTCCCTATAGGAGTCTTAAATGCTGTTCTATAAGCCCACAGAGTATCATCCAAGCTTCTTGCCCAATCCTTTCTATGGGTATTTACAGTCCGTTCCAGGATTCTTTATAGTTCTCTGTTAGAGATTTCAGCTTGCCCATTTGTCTGTGGATGATATGGAGTTGCCACTTTGTGGCTAATTCCATACCGGACCATGGCAGAGTAAAGCTGTTTGTTGCAGAAGTGAGTGCCCCATCACTGATTAGTACTCTAGGGACACCAAACCTACTGAAGATATATTTCTGGAGGAACTTCAGCACCGTCTTAGTATCATTAGTGGGTGTGGCAATGGCCTCTACCCATTTAGATACATAGTCGACTGCAACCAGAATATAAGTGTTTGAGTATGATGGTGGGAAAGGCCCATGAAGTCAATACCCCATACATCAAACAACTCAATCTCCAAGATCCCTTGTTGAGGCATGGCGTAACCATGAGGCAGATTACTAGCTCGCTGGCAACTGTCACAGTTACGTACAAACTCTCAGGAATCTTTATAAAGGGTAGGCCAGTAGAAACCACATTGGAGGACCTTGGTGGTTGTTCGCTCACCTCCGAAATGACCTCCATATTGTGACCCATGGCAATGCCATAAGATCTTCTATGCTTCTTCTCTAGGCACACACCTACGGATTATTCAGTCTGCACATCTCTTAAAGAGATAGGGTTCATTCCACAAGTAGTACTTTGCATCAGTAATTAATTTTTTCTTTTGTTGCCTGCTGTACTCCTTGGGTATGAACCTTGCAGCTTTATAGTTTGCTATGTCTGCAAACCATGGTGTTTCCTGAATGGCGAACAAATGCTCATCCGGAAAGGTTTCAGAGATCTCAATAGGGGGGAAGAACGCCCCTTCTACTGGTTCTATTCGGGACAGGTGGTCAGCCACTTGGTTTTCTGTCCCTTTTCTGTCTCTTATTTCTATATCAAACTCTTGCAGAAGCAACACCCATCTTATGAGCCTGGGTTTTGAATCCTGCTTTGTAAGTAGATATTTAAGAGCAACATGGTCAGTGTACACAATCACTTTTGATCCTACTAAGTATGATCTAAACTTGTCAATGGCATAAACCACTGCAAGCAATTCTTTTTCTGTGGTTGTGTAATTTTTCTGGGCATCATTTAAAGCACGGCTAGCATAATAAATGACATGCAGAAGCTTGTCATGCCTCTGCCCCAATACTACACCAATGGCATGATCACTGGCATCACACATCAATTCGAATGGTAATGTCCAGTCTAGTGCAGAAATAACTGGTGCTGTGACCAGCTTAGCTTTCAGAGTTTCAAACGCCTGCAGACACTCTGTGTTAAACACAAATGGCGTGTCAGCAGCTAGCAGATTGCTCAGAGATTTTGTGATTTTTGAAAAATCCTTTATAAACCTCCTATAGAATCCTGATGCCCTAGAAAGCTTCTGATTGCCTTAACATTGGCAGGTGGTGATGCACGGAAAACTTGTCTCATAACAAATTTCCTTCGGCAAGTGTACCGAATTTGTCGTCAAGTAAAAACTCACAATAGAGTGAGGTCAAATCCCACAAGGATTGATTGATCAAGCAACTTTAATTAGAGGAATGTTCTAGTTGAGCGAATCAGAAATTTAGTTGAGAATTGCAGAAAATTAAATGGCGGGAAAGTAAATGGCAGAAGGTAAATTGCAGAATCTTAAATGGGAATGGGGGAATTGCTCATAAATGTAAATGACAGAAATTAAAGAGAATGGGTAAGATCAGAAATGGGAGTTCATTGGGCTTAGGAGATGTTGCATTCTCCAGATCAATCTCATTTACATCTCTTCCTCAATCAATGCACACATTGATCTCCTTGGCAATTTTAAGTGACTGAATTGCAATTTCTCGTAATTGAATCTCTCAAATCTTGATCAATAGCCAATTCCTTGGTCAATTGCTCATGAGAAGAGATGAAGTATGGTCACTGATTATACCACATGCATTTCCCAAACCAAATATTGAGTGGATTATAGTCACATATCCATCCAAACCCAATTTGGTCCAGCATGAGAAAGCATTTCTAGCTTGATCTCTTCATTCCTCTTCCAAGGTTCTGAAGAGATCCAAGTATGAATAGTTTCTTTTCCAAGATCACTGCCAATTGGATGAAGATCGAAAGCTTTCAAGTAAAATCAAGAGAAAAGATAGAATAAGAATAATGAAATGATCCATCAAATTACAACAGAGCTCCCTAACCCAATGAAAGGGGTTTAGTTGTTCATAGCTCTAGAAAATGAAAACAAAGATAGAGAATACATAATGAAAACTAGAAGTGCAGAGAAAGTAAATACAGGAAGTAGTTCTATGCTATTTTCCAACTCCCGGAACTCTCTAAAATAATTCAAAGCTACTCCTATATATACTACTCTTCTCATCTTCTAGTTGGTTCTTCAAGTCTTGGGCCTTTGGATCTTGAGTTTGAAGCAGTTCTTTTCTTCATTTGGGCTTGGCTTTACTTGCAGAGAGAAAGTGTGAAGTGGGCAGAGACTTTAGCTCAGGGCGTCAGGGGTGTTAACGTTTAGTGAAAATATGAGTTTGAGAACGTTAGTGACAATCAACTTTCTCACTAACGTTCCTAAGTAAAAGCCACGTTAACTTCAACGTTAGTAGCACAAACGTTGCCACTAACGTTGCCTCTAGGTCCTTCGCACACGTTATTGGGGCTTAACTTTCCCAATAACGTTGAAAAGCCCCCCTTGCTCCTACGTTAGAGCCCACGTTAACTTAGTTAACGTGGTTCTTTAACGTGGGCTTGCCATCCTTCGAGAACGTTAGTGACACTCAATATTGTCACTAACGTTCCAATGTGCCCCCAAGTCTCACGTTAGAGCCCACGTTAACTTAGTTAACGTGGCTCTTTAACGTGGCATTGCTTAGCCATCCCCAACGTTAGTGACAATGTTGAGTGTCACTAACGTTGGCTCATCTTTTACTCATCCACGTTAGCTTCCATGTTAACTAAGTTAACGTGGGAGTCAACGTGGCTCATAGTGGCTTGTGTGGCTCCTTCCAACGTTAGTGACAATGTTGAGTGTCATTAACATTGGCCATCACCTTCTTCTCTCACGTTAGCCTCCACATTAACTAAATTAACGTGGAAGTTAACGTGGCTCCTTGGGGTTGTGTGGTTGCTTCCAACGTTAGTGACAATGTTGGGTGTCACTAACATTGTCGACCACTCTTGCCTCTTCACGTTAGCTTCCACGTTAACCAAGTTAACGTGGGAGTTAACGTGGCATTGTGCACTTAGGCAAACGTTAGTGACAATGTTGAATGTCACTAACGTTTGCTTCCTTTCCCCCTTTTAACATTAGAGGCCACGTTAACTAAGTTAACGGGGACTCTAACGTGGCCACTTGTGAGTATTGGCCAACGTTAGTGATAATGTTAAGTGTCACTAACGTTGGCTCAAATTCCCTTCTTCACATTAGAGTTCACGTTAACTTAGTTAACGTGACTCTTAACGTGGGTAATGATGGCTTCGAGAGCGTTATTGGCAGTCACTTTTCTCATTAACTCTGCAAGTTACCTTCCATTCCT
Source organism: Arachis hypogaea (assembly GCF_003086295.3). Taxonomy (NCBI): domain Eukaryota; kingdom Viridiplantae; phylum Streptophyta; class Magnoliopsida; order Fabales; family Fabaceae; genus Arachis; species Arachis hypogaea. Next base: position 53,292,697 of record NC_092051.1, read on the forward strand.
TGCTTCCTTTGATCCTGAAATCAGGCAATAGAGTGCATCAAAGTTCTAGTCCAAGTCATGGGTAATGCAGCATACAATTTGTCACTAAACTCATGCAAAATCCTCATGAAATCATGTAAAATGCACAATGTATGCTTGAATCTAGGTGTAAGTGAATATCTACTCAAAACTAACTTATTTCCTAAGAAAATGCATGAAACTACCCTAAAAACAGTAAAGAAAAGGTCAGTGAAACTGGCCAAAATGCCCTGGCATCACAACACCAAACTTAAAGCTTGCTTGTCCCTAAGCAAGTACTGGAACAAGAGAATGATGAATGGGATACCAAGAGAAATGAGTCATTCTTGTGGAAGTTATGTCCCTAGTTTTATGGTGGTTTCATGCATAGCAACCTAGGTTTATTCCTGGCTTTCAGACCTTTATCATATCCTAGAATACTCACTATGATTGCATCCCATGAAACTTTTAATTGTTGATCCTTTTGCTGTTATTTCAGGGCTTATTGGTGTTCTTCAGGCTAGGTGTTCTGTAAGGGGGCAACTCTTTAAGATAAGCTTTCAGCCAACACTCCCGAACCAGTTGGTTCAAGGTGCTAGGTGTTGAGACACCCCTAAGGACATACTCCCTCAAGTCTCTCCCCCATACATACACACCACAGGCATATAGTTTATTCATTTTCTTTTCTTGATGCCTTGGTGTCTAGCACCTCTTTGGGTTACTAAATGTTTTGTGGTGAGGGTTACTCTTGATAGTGGACTTTCAGCTGATAATCCCGAGTTAGTTAACCCAAGTTACCAAGTGATAAGGCACCCCTAAGAGCTTATTCATCCAAGTAGATCCCTCACACAGGAACACCACAGACACATGTCTCAAGATTTAAAACCATTGGTGCCTAGCCTTATTGCCTAGTCTTTTTCTTTTATTCCTCAACATTGATTGTTCTTTCCCTTTTTCTTATTAGGATCTTCTTATTTATCTAGTCTCATGGGGTGTGTCTCAAGTATAGTATTCATGACAGATAGTTGTCTTTCCACCTTATGGTTGAACCAACTTAGCTAACTTATGATCCCACCAAAATCTCATGAATGCACTTCCATATTATGAACTCCACTCTGGTCTTTTTTTTTAAAAAAAAAAAAAAACACACTCATTCTCTTTTTCATCTAGTTTCAAGGGACAAACATACAATTAAGTAGGGAGATGATGTGGTAACATAAAGACTAGCACACAGCGACCTTCTTCAACACCAAAAACTTTAAAAGACAGAATTGAAAAAGGTTCCAACAACGAGTATCTATTAATCAAAAGTGCATTCGGACTTCCAATTTTTTAACAATTCTGAGTATAATGGAATTAAGTGACAATACAACCTTCGGGTGATGATTTCCAGTTGCTCTCTTTCTTTGTGATCATCCTAGTCTTTGCTACTTCACTTCCTTGGGTGAAGATGCACTATTTCCTCATAAGATTCCTGTAAAGTTATTGGAAGTTGCTTGTTCTCAAAGCACTTGAGACATAGTTAGCTTGTATGTGTGCTTGTGGCTGTTGAACTTACTTTGGTATGCGAACACCAAACTTAGTTCCTTGTCCAGTACAAAACATTGCATATATGCAGAGAACCTCATATCTTGTTGTTAATATAACAACTATTACTAAAGTCTAACTACATCTAAGTGGTTTCCCTTGATTGGTTGGAGCTAGCAATGTGTTTTGGGAGTGGGTTGTAATTCTAATGTCTTTGGTGGAACACCAAACTTAGAATCACACTTTCACTCTTGACTTGTTTTGGTGTGGAACACCAAACTTAGCTCCTCGCAATACCACGGGAAACAACTTGTGATCCTTATTGAAATATAGATGAAAAGGAAACTTCCTGAGGTTGGGTTGCCTCCCAACAGAGCGCTCTTTTATTGTCGCTAGCTCGACAGTTCCTCCTTTACTTGAGGTGGTAATTTACTCTGGGGTGTTCCCTCATGTTGCCCAGATAATGCTTGAGTCTTTGTCCGTTCACTGTAAAAGTCCTTTCAGAGCCTTCATCCATGATTTCGATATGTCCATAAGGCAAAACTCTTGTGACAAGAAAAGGTCCGGACCACCTTGATTTAAGTTTTCCTAGGAATAGTCTAAATTTGGAATTGTAGAGGAGTACTCGTTGCCCCTTTTCGAAACTCCTAGGTGCAAGATGTAGGTCATGTCTTCTCTTTGCCTTCTCTTTATACATCTTGGTGTTTTCATAGGCTTATGACCTGAATTCCTCCATCTCTTGCAGCTGCAAGATCTTCTTTGCACCAGCAGCAATGCTGTCAAAGTTTAGTATCTTGATAGCCCAGAGAGCCTTGTGCTCCAACTCCAGTGGTAGGTGACAAGCTTTCCCATAAACTAGTTGATAAGGGGACATCCCCAGTGGTGTTTTGAATGCTGTTCTATATGCCCAAAGAGCATCATCCAGCTTCTTCGACTAATCCTTTCTTGATGCACCCACAGTCTTTTCCAGAATCCTCTTTAGCTCTCTGTTCGATATCTCAGTTTGTCCACTTGTTTGGGGATGATATGGTGTAGCTACCTTATGTTTTACCCCATATTGTAGGAGAAGAGCTTCTAGTGGTTTGTTACAAAAATGGCTCCCTCCATCACTGATGAGTGCTCGTGGGACTCCAAACCAGCTAAAGATATTCTTTCTAAGGAAGTTCATGACAACCTTGTTATCATTTGTTGGGGTTGTAATAGCCTCTACCCACTTGGAGACATAATCTACTGCTACCAAAATGTAATTGTTTGCATATGAGGTTGGGAATGGTCCCATGAAATCAATTCCTCACACATCAAACAGTTCCAGTTCCAAGATGAAATTCTGTGGCATCTCATTTCTTTTGGGCAAATTTCCAGATCTTTGGCATTCATTGCAGCTCCTTACCAGTTCTTTTGCATCTTTGAAAAGGGTAGGCCAAAAGAATCCGCTTTGTAACACTTTTGCTGCAGTTCTGTCTCCTCCAAAGTATCCTCCATAACATGAGCCGTGGCAGTTCCATAGGACCTCTCGTCCTTCTTCTTCTGAAACATATCTTCTAAGGATCACTTCTGAACACTTTTTGAAGAGATATGGCTCATCCCAGACAAAGTATTTTGCATCATTCATGAGCTTTCTTTTTTGATGTTTATTTATCTCTGGAGGTAATGCTCCAGATGCCTTGAAGTTGGCAATGTCTGCGAACCATGGTTCTTTGTGAACTGTCATCAACTGCTCATCCGGGAAGAGCTCGTTCACACTTGTATCATGTGCTCCACCTTTATCATGAGGGATCCTGGATAGGTGATCTGCTACCTTGTTTTCCACTCATTTCTTGTCTCTGATTTCAATATTGAATTCCTGCAACAATAAGATCCATCTTATTAGTCTTGGTTTTGATTCTTGCTTGGTAAACAAATATTTAAGTGCTGTGTGATCTGTAAAAACAATCACTTTAGCACCAATTAGGTATGATCTAAACTTGTCAAATGCAAAAACTATTGCTAGTAACTCCTTTTTAGTAGTGGTATAATTTCTCTGAGTATCATTAAGAACTTTGCTAGCATAGTATATCACATGGACTAAGTTGTCTTTCCTCTGTCCTAACACTGCCCCAACTGCAAAATCAGATGCATCACACATCAATTCAAACGGTATATTCCAATCAGGTGGGGAAATGATAGGAGCAGAAGACAACCTCATTTTCAAATTTTCAAAGGCTAACATGCATGTTTTATCAAAGATGAATGGTGTATCAGATATAAGGAGATTTCTTAAGGGCTTGGCTATCTTTGAAAAATCATTAATAAATCTTCTGTAGAAACCAGCATGCCCCAAAAAACTCCTAATTGCCCTGACATCACTGGGTGGAGGCAGTTTTTCAATGAGTTCTACTTTAGCTCTGTCAACCTCAATGCCTTGGTTAGAAACCTTGTGACCCAGGATTATTCCTCCTGTCACCATAAAGTGACATTTCTCCCAGTTCAAGACCAAATTGTTCTCTTGGCATCTTTTCAATACCAAGGCGAGGTGATGTAGACAACTAGGGAAGGAATCTCTAAATACCGAGAAATCATCCATAAAAACTTCAATGAATTTTTCTATCATATTTGAAAAGATCAGTTGCAAGTGTATTACATAGCCCAAATGGCATGCGCCTGTAGGCAAACACTCCATATGGGCAAGTGAATGAGGTTTTCTCTTGATCTCTGGGATCAACCACTATTTGGTTAGATCCTGAATAACCGTCGAGAAAACAATAATATGCGTGCCCTGCAAGTCTTTCCAACATCTGATCCATGAATGGAAGGGGGAAATGGTCTTTTCGTGTAGCCTCATTGAGCTTCCTGTAGTCTATGCACATCCGCCATCCTGTGACTGTCCTTGTAGGAATTAATTCATTCTTCTTATTGGGAACCACGGTGATTCCTCCTTTTTTTGGGACAACATGTACGGGGCTAACCCAGGGGCTGTCTGAGATCGGGTAGATCACCCCTCTCTACCATAACTTCATAACTTCTTTCTGTACTACTTCCTTCATGATAGGGTTCAACCTCCTTTGGGATTGAATGGATGGTTTGGCATCATCTTCCAGCAGTATCCTGTGCATGTATATGACTGAACTTATCCCCTTTAGGTCAGCAAGAGTCCAACCAATGGCATCTTTGTGTTGTCGCAGTACTTTGAGCAATTCTTCCTCTTGATCTTGGCTGAGGCATGAACTTATGATCACTGGGTAACTTTCATGTTCTCCTAAGTATGCATATTTGAGAGTGGGTGGTAGTGCTTTAAGTTCAAGTTTGGGTGCTTCTGAATTTTCGTTTTCTTCCTTTGGTGCACCTTGTATATGAATCTCTGCTGTTGCAACCTCTTCACTTCATTCAGATTCCTCATCTACCAATCTCTCAGGTTCTTCAGGTTCTTCTTCTTCAAAATTCTCTTGCACTTCCTCCTCAAGTACATCTAACCTCATGCATTCCCCCAATTGTTCTGGTGGGTAACTCATGACCTTGAACACATTGAATGTCATCTTTTCATTGTGTAGTCTTAAGGTAAGATCACCTTTTTGGACATCAATGACAGCTCCAACAGTGGCCAAGAACGGTCTTCCCAGGATAATGGAAGCCTTGGCTTCCTCCTGCATGTCTAGCACTACAAAGTCTGCTGGGAAGATAAAACCTCCCACTTTCACCAGCAAATCTTCTACGACGTCATGCGGGAACTTGAACGATCTGTCTGCCAACTGTAGGGCCATTTTTGTTGGTTTAGCCTCCTCTATCTTCATCTTCCTCATCATAGCTACTGACATCAAGTTGATGCTGGCTCCTAAGTCACAAAGGGCTTTCTCCATTGTGATTTCTCCTATAATGCAAGGGATCTGAAAACTCCCAGGATCCTTCAATTTCTGGGGCAGTTTGTGCTGAATGATAGCACTACATTCTTCTGTTAGTATCACGGTCTCGTTGTTCTTCCAACTTCTTTTCTTAGTCATGAGCTCCTTCAAGAACTTAGCGTAGAGTGGCATTTGTTCTATTGCTTCAGCAAAGGGTATGTTGATTTGCAGCTTCTTGAAGATTTCCAAAAATCTTGAAAACTGATTGTCATCTCCCTTCTTCTTTAGTTGCTAAGGGTATGGGACTCTTGGGATGTTTGGTTTCAGCACTCCTCCCCCTTTTTGTGAACTCAAAATCGGAACTTGAGCTTCATCCTGCTCTTCTTCCTCTTTTTTTGAGTCCTTTTCTTGTGGTTTCTGGGGGGTTTCCTTCAGTTCCTTCCCACTCCGAAGGGTGATAGTCTGACACTCCTCCCTTTTGGTTGAGTTAGTTTTACTGCGAAGGTTGTGGCTGGGAATTTGCTTGAATAAATAGCCAATTTGTGTCTCAAGTTTCTTGATGGCAGCATCCTGATTCTGCATATTTGACTGCACCTCCTCTCTGAATGCTTTACTGTCCTGGATGTCTTTGCATATACCTTCAAGTAAATTTTCAATCCTTGAGATTCTTTCATCAAATGATGATAGGTGAGGTTGAGGAGGGTTGTTCTGGCCTTGATATGAATGTGGAGAGGTGTTGTTATTGGGATGTTGATATGGTCTAGATGTGAAGTGTCGGTGGGCTGCATTGTTTGGATTTGGGCGTCTTTGATCAAGGCTTTGGTCTTGTTGATTTCCCCACCCAAAGTTTGGGTGATTCCTCCATCCAGGGTTGTAAGTCTTGGAGTATGGATCATGGTTCTGCCTAGGTGAATTCCCGATATAGTTGGCTTGCTCCTGGCTACCCTCTGCTTCTTCATTCACTCCTTCTTGGGTTGTTGATAAAGTGGAGATTTCTGCTACTTGGTTTCTCTCCATCTTCTTGGTGAGGTCAGCCAGCTGCTGGGTAATGAGCTTGTTTTGGGCCAACAGAGCATCTACATTGTTTAGCTCCATTACTCCTCTTGTGTTCCCTCTTTCGGAAGCATAGAAGTAGTCGTTCTCTGCTACTATTTCAATGACATCTATAGCCTCCTCAATGGTTTTCTTCTTGTTCAAAGATCCTCTGGATGAATGGTCTACGGCCTTCTTTGACTCATAAGAGAGCCCTTCATAGAAAATGTGCAGCTGCACCCATTCGTTGAACATGTCAGGTGGACACCTCCTTGTCAGGTCCTTAAACCTCTCCCATGCCTCATATAGAGTATCACCATCTTGTTGCCTGAAGGTTTGGACCTCAGCTCTTAGCTTATTGATTCTTTGAGGAGGGTAAAATCTTGCTAAGAATTTGTTCACCACGTCTTCCCAAGTTGTCAAGCTTTCCCTTGGGAAAGATTCCAGCCACTTGGCTGCCTTATCCCTGAGTGAGAATGGAAATAAGAGCAGTCTATAGGCGTCAGGGTGAACACCATTAGACTTCACTGTGTCACATATTCTCAGGAAAGTGGTTAAATGTTGATTTGGGTCCCCTTGGACACTTCCTCCGAACGAACAGTTGTTCTATACAAGGGTGATGAGTTGTGGCTTCAGTTCAAAATTGTTGGCATGGATGGTTGGCTTTTGAATGCTACTTCCACAGTTTCCTGGGTTTGGATTGATGTAAGAGCCTAAAACTCTTCTATCCTCCCCAGCATGATTTGCTCGACCTCTTCCGCCATGGTTGTGAGCCTCTTCTTCATGATGGTTTTCCATGTTTTCTTCCATGTTTGCTTCAAAGTATTCCTCAAAGTGTTCCTCCTCTTCTTCAGCACCAACTACACGTTTGTCTCTTGCCTCCCTCCTTAGTCTAAGGAAGGTTCTCTCAGGTTCAGAATCAAAGGAAGTTGAAGCCCCGCTTCTTCTCCCTGTCATACAACCAACAAGTACAAGCAAAGAGAATAGATGCAGAAAGTATATCTGTCAGAATTACTGTTAGTGCAAGTGATGCAATATATCAAACAGTTAGTGGGTTAGTGAGATGAAATGTAAATAACAGAAAAAAAAGTGGGGAGAAAGGAAGAAATTAACTAAAATAGGAAATAAATAACTCAAACAGAAATTTAAATCAAACAAAAATAAAATGTTCAATCTAGTTATCCTCCAATCTAATCATTATTGATGCACAATCAATCCCCAGCAACGATGCCATAAACTTGATGCACGGAAAACTTGTCTCACAACAAATTTCGTTCGGCAAGTGTACCGAATTTGTCGTCAAGTAAAAACTCACAATAGAGTGAGGTCGAAACCCACAAGGATTGATTGATCAAGCAACTTTAATTAGAGGACTGTTCTAGTTGAGCGAATCAGAAATTTAGTTGAGAATTGCAGAAAATTAAATGGCGGGAAAGTAAATGGCAGAAGGTAAATTGCAGAATCTTAAATGGGAATGGGGGAATTGCTCATAAATGTAAATGACAGAAATTAAAAAGAATGGGTAAGATCAGAAATGGGAGTTCATTGGGCTTAGGAGATGTTGCATTCTCCGGATCAATCTCATTTACATCTCTTCCTCAATCAATGCACTCATTGATCTCCTTGGCAATCTTAAGTGATTGAATTACAATTTCTTGTAATTGAATCTCTCAAATCTTGATCAATAGCCAATTCCTTGGTCAATTGCTCATGAGAAGAGATGAAGTATGGTCACTGATTATACCACATGCATTTTCCAAACAAGTATTGAGAGGATTATAGTCACATATCCATCCAAACCCAATTTGGTCCAGCATGAGAAAGTATTTCTAGCTTGATCTCTTCGTTCCTCTTCCAAGGTTCTGAAGAGATCCAAGTATGAATAGTTTCTTTTCCAAGATCACTATCCAATTGGATGAAGATCGAAAGCTTTCAAGTAAAATCAAGAGAAAAGATAGAAGAAGAATAATGAAAACTAGTATTGATCCATCAAATTACAACAGAGCTCCCTAACCCAATGAAAGGGGTTTAGTTGTTCATAGCTCTGGAAAATGAAAACAAAGATGGAGAATACATAATGAAAACTAGAAGTGCAGAGAAAGTAAATACAGGAAGTAGTTCTATGCTATTTTCCAACTCCCGGAACTCTCTAAAATAATTCAAAGCTACTCCTATATATACTACTCTTCTCATCTTCTAGCTGGTTCTTCAAGTCTTGGGCCTTTGGATCTTGAGTTTAAAGCAGTTCTTTTCTTCATTTGGGCTTGGCTTTACTTGCAGAGAGAAAGTGTGAAGTGGGCAGAGACTTTAGCTCAGGGCGTTAGGGGTGTTAACATTTAGTGAAAATATGAGTTCGAGAACGTTAGTGACAATCAACTTTCTCACTAACGTTCCTAAGTAAAAGCCACGTTAACTTCAACGTTAGTAGCACAAACGTTGCCACTAACATTGCCTCTAGGTCCTTCGCACACGTTATTGGGGCTTAACTTTCCCAATAACGTTGAAAAGCCCCCCTTGCTCCTACGTTAGAGCCCACGTTAACTTAGTTAACGTGGTTCTTTAACGTAGGCTTGCCATCCTTCGAGAACGTTAGTGACACTCAACATTGTCACTAACGTTCCAATGTGCCCCCATGTCTCACGTTAGAGCCCACGTTAACTTAGTTAACGTGGCTCTTTAACGTGGCATTGCTTAGCCATCCCCAACATTAGTGACAATGTTGAGTGTCACTAACGTTGGCTCATCTTTTACTCATCCACGTTAGCTTCCACGTTAACTAAGTTAACGTGGGAGTTAACGTGGCTCATAGTGGCTTGTGTGGCTCCTTCAAACGTTAGTGACAATGTTGAGTGTCACTAACGTTGGCCATCATCTTCTTCTCTCACGTTAGCCTCCACGTTAACTAAATTGACGTGAAAGTTAACGTGGCTCCTTGGGGTTGTGTGGTTGCTTCCAACGTTAGTGACAATGTTGGGTGTCACTAACGTTGTTGACCACTCTTGCCTCTTCACGTTAGCTTCCACGTTAACCAAGTTAACGTGGGAGTTAACGTGGCATTGTGCACTTAGGCAAACGTTAGTGACAATGTTGAATGTCACTAACGTTTGCTTCCTTTCCCCCTTTTAATGTTAGAGGCCACGTTAACTTAGTTAACGTGGACTCTAACGTGGCCACTTGTGAGTATTGGCCAACGTTATTGATAATGTTAAGTGTCACTAACGTTGGCTCAAATTCCCTTCTTCACATTAGAGTTCACGTTAACTTAGTTAACGTGACTCTTAACGTGGGTAATGATGGCTTCGAGAGCGTTATTGGCAGTCACTTCTCTCATTAACTCTGCAAGTTACCTCCCATTCCTTGCTTCCTTTGGTCCTGAAATCAGGCAATAGAGTGGATCAAAGTTCTAGTCCAAGTCATGGGTAATGCAACATACAATTTGTCACTAAACTCATTCAAAATCCTCATGAAATCATATAAAATGCACAATGTATGCTTGAATCCAGGTGTAAGTGAATATCTACCCAAAACTAGCTTATTTCCTAAGAAAATGCATGAAACTACCCTAAAAACAGTAAAGAAAAGGTCAGCGAAATTGGCCAAAATGCCCTGGCATCAGGTGGTGGTAATTTTTGAATTACTTCCATTTTAGCTTGATCCACCTTTATTCCCTTGTTTGAAATTTTATGCCCAAGGACAATACCTTCAGTCAGTATAAAGTGACATTTTTCCCAGTTTAAAACCAGGTTAGTTTCTTGGCATCTTTTCAAAACTAGTGTCAGGTGATCAAGACAGGAGCTGAATGAGTCTCTATATACTGACAAGTCATCCATGAAGACTTCCAGAAATTTTCCACAATATTAGAGAAAATAGAGAGCATGCATCTCTGAAAGGTTGCAGGTGTATTACACAGCCCAAATGGCATCCTTCTGTAGGCAAATACTCCAGATGGACATGTAAATGCAGTTTTCTCTTGATCCTGGGGATCTACTGCAATTTGGTTGTAACCTGAATAGCCATCCAAAAAGCAGTAAAAATCATGACCTGCTAGTCTCTCTAGCATCTGGTCTATGAATGGTAAAGGAAAATGATCCTTTCTGGTGGCTGTATTGAGCCTTCTGTAGTCAATACACATGCCCCACCCTGTAACTGTTCTTGTAGGAACCAGTTCATTTTTTTCATTATGAACCACTGTCATGCCTCCCTTTTTGGGGACAACTTGAACAGGGCTCACCCAGGGGCTATCAGAAATAGGATAAATAATCCCAGCCTCCAGTAACTTGGTGACCTCTTTCTGCACTACTTCCTTCATGACTGGATTTAACCGCCTCTGTGGTTGAACCACTGGCTTAGCATCATCCTCCAATAGGATCTTGTGCATGCATCTGGCTGGGCTTATGCCCTTAAGGTCACTTATGGACCACCCAAGACCTGTCTTGTGTCTCCTTAGCACTTGAAGTAGTGCTTCCTCTTCCTGTGAATTCAAAGCAAAGCTTATGATTACTGGAAAAGTGTCACCTTCTCCCAGAGATGCATATTTCAAGGATGGTGGTAATGGTTTGAGCTCGGGTTTAGGAGGTTTTTCCTCTTCCTGAGGAATTTCCAGAGGCTCCTTTAATTCCTCTGAATCCCCCAGATTAGGCTGAACATCTTTAAAGATGTCTTCCAGCTCTGATTCGAGACTCGCAGCCATGTTGATCTCCTCTACTAAAGAGTCAATAAGATCAACTTTCATGTAGTCTTTTGGTGTGTCTGGATGCTGCATGGCTTTGACAGCATTCAACTTAAACTCATCCTCATTGACTCTCAGGGTTACTTCCCCCTTTTGGATATCAATGAGAGTTCGTCCAGTTGCAAGGAAGGGTCTTCCTAGAATGAGAGTAGCACTCTTGTGCTCCTCCATTTCCAGCACTACCAAGTCAGTGGGGAAGGCGAATGGCCCAACCCTGACAATTATGTCTTCAATCACGCCTGATGGGTATTTAATGGAGCTATCAGCAAGTTGGAGACATATCCGGGTTGGTTTGACTTCTTCAGTTAAACCAAGCTTTCTGATAGTGGATGCAGGTATTAGATTGATACTTGCCCCAAGATCACATAGAGCTGTCTTGGTGTAATTACCTTCTAATGTGCCTGGTATCATGAAGCTCCCGGGATCTTTAAGGTTTTTTGGGAAGCTTTTCAGAATGACTGCACTGCATTCTTCAGTGAGGAGAACTCTTTCAGTTTCTCTCCAATCCTTCTTATGACTCAAGATCTCTTTCATAAACTTGGCATAAGAGGGTATTTGCTCAAGTGCCTCTGCAAACGGAATCTTTATTTCAAGAGTCCTGAGATAGTCTGCAAAGCGAGCAAATTGCTTATCCTGCTCCTCTTGGCGGAGTTTTTGAGGATAAGGCATCTTGGCTTTGTATTCCTCAACCTTGGTTGCTGCAGATTTATTTCCTACAGAGGTGGTTGGGGAAGCCGTTTTAGATGGGTTGTTATCAGCACTTGTGTGTGTTTGATCCCTCACTGGCGTTTGAATGCCAGGGTGGAAGCTGGACTAGCATTGGATGCCAACTCCTTACCTGTTCCTGGCGTTTGAACGCCAGAACTGAGCTTCCTTTGGGCGTTTAACGCCAACTCCTTGCTTGTTTGTGGCATTTGAACGCCAGAACTGAGCATTGGTTGGGCGTTTAACGCCAGCTCTCCCTCCTTTTCTGGTGTTTGAGTGCCAGAATCATTCCTCTCTGGGCTCTTACTATCCTCAGAGGAATTTTGGATGATATTTTGCTCATCCTCTGTCAGTTGTTCTTTCCTTGGCTTTCTGCTGTTCTGAAGCGAGGTATTTAATGTTTTCCCACTTCTTAATTGAACTGCCTGGCATTCTTCTATTATCTGCTTTGATAACTGCTGTTTTGTCTGATTCAATTGTGCCTCCATATTTTTATTAGCGTTTTTAGTGTCTTGTAGCATCTCCTTGAATTCTGCTAGCTGTTTTGTTAGAAAGCACAATTGTTGATTGTGTTCAGCAACTTGTTCTGGAGGACCAAGTTCAGTAGACACTGCTTTGGCTTCTTATTTTATGGAGGACCCATTACTTATGTACAGATGCTGGTTTCTGGCAACTATATCAATAAGCTCTTGAGCCTCTTCAATAGTTTTCCTCATGTGTATAGATCCACCAGCTGAGTGGTCTAGGGACATCTGAGCTCCTTCTGTAAGCCCATAGTAGAAGATGTCTAATTGCACCCATTCTGAAAACAATTCAGAGAGGCATTTCCTTAGCATCCCTCTGTACCTCTCCTAGGCATTATAAAGGGATTCATTATCCTCTTGTTTAAAGCCTTGGATGTCCAGCTTTAGTTGTGTTATCCTTTTTGGAGGGAAATATTGATTCAGGAATTTGTCTGATAACTGTTTCCATGTCCTTATGCTTGCTGTGGGTTGGTTATTTAACCACCTTTTAGCTTGATCTTTTACAGCAAACGGAAATAGTAACAGTCTGTATACATCCTGATCTACCTCTTTGTCACGTACTGTGTCAGCAATTTACAAGAATTGTGCCAGAAACTCAGTAGGTTCTTCTTGTGGAAGACCAGAATACTGGTAGTTTTGCTGCACCATGACAATGAGCTGAGGATTTAGCTCAAAACTACCTGCTTTGATGGAGGGTATACAGATACCCCAGAGTCCTTCTGGACTGCTCATTTTCACTTAGATCCATGACGGAGAAAGGGAGATGATGTGAATTGCAAGTAAAATATATTTTTATTATTTTTTGTTTTTATTTTATTGAATTAGAACAAACCAAATTATTAAGATAAATAAAAACAATAAGATAAAATAGAATAAAATAATTAGAAATTTAAATGTAATTTTCGAAAATCAAGGGAAAAATAAATTTGAAAATGAGAATAATTGCTTAATTGAGAAGATTTGAAAAACTCTGTATATGATTTTTGAAAAAGATTTTGAATTTTGAAAGGATTTGATTTTAAAATAAAAATCTGAATTTTTAAAAGTATTTTTTAAAAATTAAATTTAAAGTAAAGAGAAAAGATATTTTTGAATTTAATGAGGAAAGAGAAAAATAATAAAATGACACAGGACTTAAAGTTTTTAGATCTAATGCTCCTTATTTTCAAAAATTTTGGAGGGAAAACACCAAGGAACACCAAACTTAAAAATTTTAAGATCAAAACATAAGGAAGACTCAAGAACACTCTGAAGACTCACAAGAACAACAAGAACATGAAGAAAGGACACCAAACTTGAAATTTTTAGAAAATCAAAATAAAATTTTTGAAAACTAAAGAAAAGTTAACAGGAGAACACCAAACTTAAAGTTTGGCACAAGATTTATTTAAAGAAAAATTATTTTTGAAAAAGTTTTAAAAAAAGATAGCCAATTACCAAGAACATAAGCACAACGCTCTAGCCAATTGAGCTATAAATTTAACGTGTTTTAACAAGGTATTTAGTAAATAAAAGTTTTTTTTTGAAACTAAAAATTCGAAAAAGCACAAGAAAAACAAGAAAAGACACAAAAAAAGACAAACCAAAGATCAAAGAAGGAAAATAAACAAGAACAACTTGAAGATTAAGAAAGAACAATGAACACAAATTCGAAAATTTAAAAGAAAAGAAAATAAATAAAAAAAATGCAATTGACACCAAACTTAAAATATGAAACTAAACTCAAACAGAAAAACTCAATTATTAGTTTATAAAATTTTCGAAAAATTTAAAAAGAAAAAAAAAGGATAAAAAAAAATTTTTAACCAAAAACAATAATAGAAGACTCTAAACCAAAAAGAAAAATTTTTCCTAATCTAAGCAACAAAATAAACCGTCAATTGTCCAAACTCGAACAATCCCCGGCAATGGCGCCAAAAACTTGGTGCACGAATTGCGAATCACACTTTTCACAACTCGTACCACTAACCAGCAAGTGCACTGGGTCGTCCAAGTAATACCTTACGTGAGTAAGGGTCGAATCCCACGGAGATTGTTGGCTTGAAGCAATCTATGGTTATCTTGTAACTCTTAGTCAGGAAATTAATTATAATTATCAGTTTGAATTGCGAAGAATAAAAGAGCATGAATTAAATACTTGTTATGCAGTAATGGAGAATATGTTGGAGTTTTGGAGATGCTTGTCATCTGAATCTCTGCTTTCCTACTGTCATCTTCGTCACGCACGCAAGTTTCCTCCTTTGGCAAGCTGTGTGTTAGTGGATCACCGTTGTCAATGGCTACCATCCGTCCTTTCACTGAAAATGGTCCAGGTGCGCTGTCACCGCACGGCTAATCATCTGTCGGTTCTCGATCATGCTGGAATAGGATCCATTGTTCCTTTTGCGTCTGTCACTACGCCCAACACTAGCGAGTTTGAAGCTCGTCACAGACATTCAATCCTTGAATCCTACTCGGAATACCACAGACAAGGTTTAGACTTTTCGGATTCTCGAGAATGCTGCCAATGGATTCTAGCTTATACCACGAAGATTCTGATTAATAAATCCAAGAGATACTCATTCAATCGAAGGTAGAACGGAGGTGGTTGTCAGGCATGCGTTCATAGGTTGAGAATGGTGATGAGTGTCACGGATCATCACATCCATCATATTGAAGTGCGAATGAACATATTAGATAGAAACAAGCGTGTTTGAATAGAAAAGAGAAATAATTGCATTAATTCATCGGGACACAGCAGAGCTCCTCACCCCCAACAATGGAGTTTAGAGACTCATGCCGTCAAAGGGTACAAAGTTCAGATCTGAAATGTCATGAGGTACAAAATAGATCTCTAAAAGTTGTTTAAATACTAAACTAGTAACCTAGGTTTACAGAAAATGAGTAAACTAAGATAGATAGTGCAGAAAACCACTTCTGGGGCCCACTTGGTGTGTGCTGGGGCTTAGACTTGAGCTTTACACGTGCCTAGGCTGTTTCTAGAGTTATACACCAGGTTGTAACCTGTTTCTGGCGTTTAACTCCAACTTGTAACCTGTTTTTGGCGTTTAACGCTAGAATACAACATGGAACTGGCGTTGAATGCCAGTTTACGTCGTCTATCCTTGAGCAAAGTATAAACTATTATATATTTCTGGAAAGCACTGAACGTTTACTTTCCAACGCAATTGAGAGCGCACCATTTGGACTTCTGTAGCTCCAGAAAATCCATTTCGAGTGCAGGGAGGTCAGAATCCAACAACATCTGCAGTCCTTTTTCAGCCTGAATCAGATTTTTTCTTAGCTCCCTCAATTTCGGCCAGAAAATACCTGAAATCACAGAAAAACAAACAAACTCATAGTAAAGTCCAGAAATATGAATTTTTTCCTAGAAACTAATAAAAATATACTAAAAACTAACTAAAACATACAAAAAACTACATGAAATTACCCTAAAAAAGCGTATAAAATATTCGATCATCAATCCCTAATTCTCCCATCTACGCGTAAGCGCGTATGGCGCTTCCGCGCCAATCCTTAATTTCCTCCACCCACGCGGACGCGCACGGTGCGTGCACGCGTGGATTTGAATTTTTACTTACCCAGGGACGTGACGCCCTAGCGCATTCGCACAAAACCCCCTTCGTCCTTCACCCAACGTCTCTCCTTCTCCCTTTCACCCATAACCACCACCATCATCTCCATAACCTGCCTCCCTCCAGCGACCTCTGGCGCACACCACGGCCGCCATTGCCGCGCATCCCAGCTCCCTCTTCCTCGCTCTCCCACTCTCTCTCACTCCTCTGCCTCCTCCTCTCTGTTTTCTCTCACTTCGCCTCTGCTCCGTCACCGCCCTCGACAGCTGCGACCCCATTGTCACCGGCAAACTCCCCGGTGACATCCCAGGCCACCGTCCTTGCCCTGGCCGCTCTTCTTTCCTGTTCCACTTCCTCTCTATCTCCCGGGTTTCTGCCCCCTGTTCTACTCCTTTATTGTGTTACATTATTTTTTGTTAATTTAGTTTCGTTAGCTTAGTTAGTTAGTTTAGTTTACTTTAGGTGGTTAGCGAATCTGGGCTGAGTAGTGGATTTAGGATTGATTAAATATTTTGCTGCTGTGTGAAATTACTCTGTTCCATTGCCTTGCTTGTGCTGTATGCTTGGCTTGCCATTATTGAGTATTGCTTTGCTCATGGATACAGGTTGTTTACTTGTTCATAACTACTTGTTGGCTGATTTAGTTTAAATCGCTCTCTAATGCTTTGCTGCTACACTATTGGCTTGATTGCCCCAGTCATATGAACTCATACATGATCTTTGTGCTTTTGACTTTTGATGAATTCATATAGAATCTGATTTGACTGTTTAAATTTAGGATTTAGCCAATGTACTGCTGAAATGCTGCCGAATTTTTCTTAACCATATTTCTTGAATTGACATTGTTTGATGGATGTAACAAACTTCTATTTGATGATTTCTGTGTCAGATAGAATTGTGTCGTCTAAATGGTTTTGAAAATTCCTCAAGAACAGGTTCTTTGGTCATGCCTCTAATACTCCTTGCTTGCTTGCAATGCTAACTCGCATATATGCATTGCATGATTGAGAATTGAGCCTAATTTGCTTGCTTCACAAGATTGATGAGTTCTTCTATCTATGTGGCCACTGTGATTCAATTCCTTTATGCCCAAATTACCCTTGGTCACATAGCGCATGAATTTTTCAAAAATTTGAGTTGTCAAAAATTTTTCAAATCTCATCCCAATCTTTGTGACTTGCATGCATTGTTGGAATTGGTGTTAAATATGCTTGGTTTACTTGTTTTTCAAGGTTTCACTTTCACCAACACCAATTCACATAACTCTAGTGATCCTTGCATTGATTGATGGTCTGTTCTATATTAGTTGCTTTTTAGCTACACCATATTTCATCATCAATGACTTGATGCATTTCATGATTGTGAACATGCTTACATTCCTATTTTGTGCATTCTTTTTTGAATTGAGCTTGTAACCACCATATCACTAATTTTCAAACTGATTTCTAACTTTAATCTGTTTAACCAACTAACTTCTTTTGGTTTTCAACCTAACTCTTTTGATCATTATTTTGGATATGGTGTTTCTTAGACTTGATGAACATGTAATGTGCAAATGTGGGTTGAATTCTTGGTTTGAAGTATGATTTGAATTCTGAATTTTGTTGCTTGCATTCCAAGAAATCTCCTTTCCTTATTCACTTCATGAATATGCTTTGCTTTGAGTTCTTTGTATCTACTTGGCTATCTGCTTATATTATATCATCTCTATTTTTCAGGATGTCAGACAAAGGAAAGGCTATAGCCACCACTTCCAAAAAGAGAAAGCGCTCTAAGTCCTCTACCCCCTCTCCCTATGCAAATTATGCTAAGAATCCGTTGAATGAGGTCGACAAGGAAAATCAGCTGCTGCCACCCACTGACCCAATCAAATTTCCAAACCTCTACTGTGAGCTTCCTTCTCTGACTTTCAGAAGAAAAATCTGAACATTGAGAAGAAACTGCTTCATCCCTATGATGTGAGGCGTGCCATTAACGCCCGCATTTTGGAGTTAGGATTGGACTTTGTTGACAGAGATTTGGAGAGGGTGAACACTTCATGGGTGAGAGAATTTTATTGCAACTTCTTTCGAGCCAATATTGATTCAGTGCAGCTGCGGGGTAGAGAGATTATAATCACTGAGGATGCTATTGGGGATGCACTGCTTTGCCACCATCGTCCTGATGAGACTTGTGCCTATAGGCAGGCAAAGGTAGCTATCCTCTCCATGACTTTTGACTATGAGGCGCTTAAGCACGTGATTGCCACACCAGACGCTCCTTGGGTGATGGATTCGAACAACAAAAAGCCCAAGGGGATGTGCTTTGCTTATCTGACGAAGGAGGCCAAGACCTGGCAGCATATCTTCGCCCAATATGTCTTTCCCACCACTCACTTCTCAAAGATTTCGATGGATATGCTAGTTCTGATTGGGTGTGTAATGGAAGGGAAGGAGGTAAACTTCCCCTGACTGATCAGGCATAGTATGTGGAGAGCTCATATTCGCAGTTTGCTACCCTTCCCTACACTGGTCACAAGCATGATTGAGCTAGCAGGTGTCCCATGGGAGGATGATTATGTGACACCACCACCCCCAGATGACGATGACAAGGAGACTACCATTCCGTGGGGTGGGTGGGTGCACGAGAAGCCCCCACCCAAACGCCATTCCCAAGCCAGAGCAGTGGAGGAGGCAACTCAGCCCTCATCATCAGCGGCAGTAGTAGGACCCCCCTACTTCAGCAGCCGCAGCATCCTTACCACCACCACCGCCGCCACCAGCACCTGAGCCGACTTATCTGTTAATGCAGCACCTCCTCCACTTCATGGAGCGCTTCGAGCTTCGTGTCATGCGACGTCTCGATAGCATCGACCAGGTGTTTGTATCACAGGGCATCGAGCTACCGCTGCTCCCAGACTCTCCCGCTTCCGACGAGCAGGATCAGGAGGAGGAGCCGGCTGAGGAGCCGACTCATCAGGATGCACCTCCAGAGACACAGGCCACTACTGAGGTCCAGCAGCCTCCTGAGGATCTGCAGCCACATCCAGAGCCACAGCCAGTCCCAGTCCAATAGCCCGAGCCTGAGGAGCCTGGCGCAATTGTTGACCTACCGTCCCGAGCTTCAGTAGTAGCATCGAGGACGATGCTTGATTCTAAAGTGTGGGGAGGTCACCGTTCGTGACCGGTGTTTACATTTATGTGGTGAACTTTCAGACATCCATCTTTAGTTTTTGCTACTTTATGTTATTTTGCACTTTATATTTTAGATCATTTTGGAATGACTGTATAAATTTGCTATTGTAGATACTCTTGTTTCGGTTGTTGCATACTTTTAGTATATATATATATATATATATATATATATATATCTGTGTGTGTATGTGTGTGTGTGTGTGTGTGTGTGTGTTTTGCATCTTAGTTTTTGATTGTGATTAGAAAAATGTTTCAGGTTGACAAAATTCTAGTTGACCCTTTTTGTATGAGAATTATGTTTTGATTGAAAAGGGAGTAAACTAGGAAATTTTTTTTTTAAATTTTCTAAATCACAACATTGCATTAGAATAAGCCTAGTCAATATGATGAAAATTTTCAAGAAATTCATTTTTAGGGTACCACCCAATTGGTTGAATTTTTTTTTAGAACTTGCTTGAATTATATATGGTGCACGAAATTGTGATCATCAACAATGGCACCAAAGACTTGGAGCTCTCAAATGTGAATCACACTTAGTCACAATTCCGCACAACTAACCAGCAAGTGCATTGGGTCGTCCAAGTAATACCTTACGTGAGTAAGGGTCGATCCCACGGAGATTGTCGACTTGAAGCAAGCTATGGTCATCTTGTAAATCTCAGTCAGGCAGATTCAAATGGTTATGGAGGATTGATAATTAAAAGATGAATAAAACATAAAATAAAGATAGAGATACTTATGTAATTCATTGGTGAGAATTTCAGATAAGCGTATGAAGATGCTTTGTTCCTCCTAAACTTCTGCTTTCCTTTTGCTTTCATCCAATCATTCATACTCTCTTCCATGGCAAGCTTTATGTTAGGCATCACCGTTGTCAATGGCTACTTCCCGTCTTCTCAGTGAAAATGTTCCAAATGCACTGTCACCGCACGGCTAATCATCTGTCGGTTCTCGATCATGTTGGAATAGGATCCATTGATCCTTTTGCATCTGTCACACGCCCAACAATCGCGAGTTTGAAGCTCGTCATAGTCATCCCTTCCCAGATCCTACTCGGAATACCACAGACAAGGTTTAGACTTTTCGGATCTCAAGAATGATTGGAAACCCAATAGATACGCATCCAAGCCATTAATAGTAGAACAGAGGTGGTTGTCAGGCACATGTTCATAGGTGAGAATGACGATGAGTGTCACGGATCATCACATTCATCAAGTTGAAGAACGAATGAATATCTTAGAGAAGAAGTAGGCGTGAATTGAATAGAAAAACAGTAGTACTTTGCATTAATTCATGAAGAACAGCAGAGCTCCACACCTTAATCTATGGTGTGTAGAAACTCCACCGTTAAAAATACATAAGAACAAGGTTCAGGCATGGCCGTGAGGCCAGCCTCCCAATACGTGATCAAGTGTATCAAAGTATAGAAAATACAATAGCAAAAGGTCCTAATTATAGAGAACTAGTAACCTAGGGTTTACAGAAATAGGTAATTAATGCAGAAATCTTCTTTCGGGCCCACTTGGTGTGTGCTTGGGCTGAGCATTGAAGCTTCCATTTGTAGAGACTTTTCTTGAAGTTAAACGCCAGCTTTTGTGCCAGTTTGGGCATTTAACTCCAGCTTTTATGCCAGTTTTGGCGTTTTGACGCCAGAATTTCTATGCTGACTTGGAACACCGGTTTGGGCCATCAAATCTTGGGCAAAGTATGAACTATTATATATTGCTGGAAAGCCCAGGATGTCTACTTTCCAACGCAATTAAGAGCGCGCTAATGGGGCTTCTGTAGCTCCAAAAAATCCACTTCGAGTGCAGGGAGGTCAGAATCCAACAACATCTACAGTCCTTTTTCAGCCTCTGAATCAGATTTTTGCTCAGGTCCCTCAATTTCAGCCAGAAAATTCCTAAAATCACAGAAAAATACACAAACTCATAGTAAAGTCCAGAAAAGTGAATTTTAAATAAAAACTAACTAAAATATACTAAAAACATACTAAAAACAATGCCAAAAAGCATATAAATTATCCGCTCATCATAACACCAAACTTAAATTGTTGCTTGTCCCCAAGCAACTGAAAATCAAATCGGATAAAAAGAAGAGAATATAAAATGAATTCAAAAAACATCTATGAAGATCAGTATTAATTAGATGAGTGGGGCTTTTAGCTTTTTGCTTCTGAACAGTTTTGGCATCTCACTTTATCCTTTGAAATTCAGAATGATTGGCTTCTATAGGAACTCAGAATCTAGATAGTGTTATTGATTCTCCTAGTTAAGTATGTTGATTCTTAAACATAGCTACTTTATGAGTCTTGGCCGTGACCCTAAGCATTTTGTTTTCCAGTATTAGCACCGGATACATAAATGCCACAGACACATAACTGGGTGAACCTTTTCAGATTGTGACTCAGCTTTGCTAGAGTCCCCAATTAGAAGTGTCCAGAGCTCTTAAGCACACTCTTTTTGCTTTAGACCATGACTTTAACCGCTCAGCCTCAAGTTTTCACTTGACACCTTCACGCTACAAGCACATGGTTAGGGACAGCTTGGTTTAGCCGCTTAGGCCAGGATTTTATTCCTGTGGGCCCTCCTATCCACTGATACTCAAAGCCTTGGATCCTTTTTTTTTCTATTTTACCCTTGCCTTTTGGTTTAAAGGGCTATTGGCTTTTTCTGCTTGCTTTTTCTTTTTCTTTTCTCTCTATTTTTTTTTTTTTTTTTGCATTTTTTTCACATATATTTTTTTTCTGCAATCTTTTCACTGCTTTTTCTTGCTTCAAGAATCAATTTTATGATTTTTCAGATTATCAAATAACATTTCTCCTTTTGCCATCATTCTTTCAAGAGCCAACAATTTCAACATTCATAAACAACAAATTCAAAAATATGCACCGTTCAAGCATTCATTCAGAAAAACAATAGTATTGCCAACACATCAAAATAATTAAACTCTTTTAAAATTTGAAATTCATGTACTTCTTTTTCCTTTTCAATGAAAAACATTTTCCATTTAAGAAAGGTGATGGATTTATTTTCATAGCTTTAAGGCATAGACACTTAGACACTAGTGATCATGTAATAAAGACACAAACATAAATAGACATAAAGCTTAAAAATTCGAAATACAGAAAATAAAGAACAAGGAAATTAAAAAACGGGTCCACCTTAGTGATGGCGGCTTGTTCTTCCTCTTGAAGATCTTATGGAGTGCTTGAGCTCCTCAATGTCTCTTCCTTGCCTTTGTTGCTCCTCTCTCATGGTTCTTTGGTCTTCTCTAATTTCATGGAGGAGGATGGAATGCTCTTGGTGCTCCACCCTTAGTTGTCCCATATTGGAACTTAATTCTCCTAGGGAGGTGTTGATTTGCTCCCAATAGTTTTGTGGAGGAAAATGCATCCCTTGAGGCATCTCAGGGATTTCATGATGAGAAATTTCCTCATGCTCTTGCCTATGAGTAGGGTCTCTTGTTTGCTCCATTCTTCTCTTAGTGATGGGCTTGTCCTCATCAATGAGGATGTCTTCCTCTATATCAATTCCAGCCGAATTGCAAACGTGACAAATGAGATGAGGGAAGGCTAACCTTGCCAAAGTGGTGGACTTGTCTACCACCTTGTAGAGTTCTTGGGATATAACCTCATGAACTTCTACTTCCTCTCCAATCATGATGCTATGGATCATGATCGCTCGGTCTATAGTAACTTCAGACCGGTTGCTAGTGGGAATGATTGAGCGTTAGATGAATGGGTGAAGAAGAGAGAGATGTGGGGTAGGTGGGGATCCTGTGGGGTCCATAGATCCTGAGGTGTCAAGGATTTCTCATCCCTGCACCAAGTGGCGTTTAACACCAGCTTCTTACCCTTTTCTGGCGTTAAACGCCAGTCTGGTGCCCATTTCTGGCGTTAAACGCCCAGAATGGTGCCCGACTTGGTGTTTAACGCCCATTCTACTACCCTTACTGGCGTTTAAACGCCAGTAAGCTTCTCCTCCAGGGTGTTCTATTTTTCATTCTATTTTTCAGTCTGTTTTTGCTTTTTCAATTGTTTTTGTGACTTCACATGATCATCAACCTACAGAAAACATAAAATAACAAAAGAAAATATAAATTTAACATAGATAATTAAAGATTGGGTTGCCTCCCAACAAGCGCTTCTTTAATGTCAATAGCTTGACAGTGGGCTCTCATGGAGCCTCATAGATGTTCAGAGCATGGCCTCCCAACACCAAACTTAGAGTTTGAATGTGGGGATTTTGTTTGACTCTGCATTGAGAGAAGCCTTTCATGCTTCTTCTTCATGATTACAGAGGGAGATCCTTGAGCTTTAAATACAAAGGAGTCCTCATTCACTTGAAGGACCAATTTTCCTCTGTCAACATCAATCACAGCTTTTGCTGTGGCTAGGAAGGGTCTGCCAAGAATGATGGCGCCAAAGACTTGGAGCTCTCAAACGTGAATCACACTTAGTCACAATTCCGCACAACTAACCAGCAAGTGCACTTGGTCGTCCAAGTAATACCTTACGTGAGTAAGGGTCGATCCCACGGAGATTGTCGGCTTGAAGAAAGCTATGGTCATCTTGTAAATCTCAGTCAGACAGATTCAAATGGTTATGAAGGATTGATAATTAAAAGATGAATAAAACATAAAATAAAGATAGAGATACTTATGTAATTCATTGGTGAGAATTTCAGATAAGCGTATGAAGATGCTTTGTTCCTCCTAAACTTCTGCTTTCCTATTGCTTTCATCCAATCATTCATACTCCCTTCCATGGCAAGCTTTATGTTGGGCATCACCGTTGTCAATGGCTACTTCTCGTCCTCTCAGTGAAAATGTTCCAAATGCGCTGTCACCGCACGGCTAATCATCTGTCGGTTCTCGATCATGTTGGAATAGGATCCATTGATCCTTTTACGTCTGTCACACGCCCAACAATCGCGAGTTTGAAGCTCGTCACAGTCATCCCTTCCCAGATCCTACTCGGAATACCACAGACAAGGTTTAGACTTTCCGGATCTCAAGAATGATCGCCAATAATTCTAGCCTATACCACGAAGGTTTCGATCTTAGATTAGAAACCCAAGAGATATGCATCCAAGCCATTACTAGTAGAACAGAGGTGGTTGTCAGGCACATGTTCATAGGTGAGAATGATGATGAGTGTCACGGATCATCACATTCATCAAGTTGAAGAACGAATGAATATCTTAGAGAAGAAGTAGGCGTGAATTGAATAGAAAAATAGTAGTACTTTGCATTAATTCATGAAGAACAGCAGAGCTCCACACCTTAATCTATGGTGTGTAGAAACTCCACCGTTGAAAATACATAAGAACAAGGTTCAGGCATGGCCGTGAGGCCAGCCTCCCAAAACGTGATCAAGTGTATCAAAGTATAATAAATACAATAGCAAAATGTCCTATTTATAGAGAACTAGTAACCTAGGGTTTATAGAAATAGGTACATAATGCCGAAATCTTCTTTCGGGCCCACTTGGTGTGTGCTTGCGCTGAGCATTGAAGCTTCTATGTGTAGAGACTTTTCTTGGAGTTAAACGCCAGCTTTTGTGCCAGTTTGGGCGTTTAACTGCAGCTTTTATGCCAGTTCTGGCCTTTTGACGCCAGAATTTCTATGTTGACTTGGAACGCCGGTTTGGGCCATCAAATATTGGGCAAAGTATAGACTATTATATATTACTGGAAAGCCCAGGATGTCTACTTTTCAACGCAAGTGAGAGCGCGCTAATTGGGCTTCTGTATCTCCAGAAAATCCACTTTGAGTGTAGGGAGGTCAGAATCCAACAGCATCTGCAGTCCTTTTTCAGCCTCTGAATTAGATTTTTGCTCAGGTCCCTCAATTTCAGCCAAAAAATACCTGAAATCATAGAAAAACACACAAACTCATAGTAAAGTCCAAAAAAGTGAATTTTAAATAAAAAATAATAAAAATATAATAAAAATATACTAAAAACAATGCCAAAAAAATGTATAAATTAGCCGCTCATCAATATACTTGTGGATCATGTTTTGAGCAAAGAACACAAGCATGTGAGGTTTGAGCTTAATTGTGTGGTTACATCCTATGACCACTTACTTTCATTCTTGTGTGCATTATTCTCTTCCTATGATTGTAATCTTTGATTTGTTTCATTCTTTATGCCCATTATTTTGTGTATATATGCAATTGTATGATTGAGGCCATTGTTCAAATAGCTCACTTACCCAAAATAACTTACCTTTTATCTTCCGTTGTTAAACAATTTTGAGCCTATGCTTAACCCATTTGTTCATTATTATAGCACATTACAAGCTTAAGTGAAAAACAATAAATGTCTCTTGTTTGGAACAAAAGGGGAACAAAGGGTCCCAAAGTTTAAGGTTTCATAAATTCAATGCATATGTGAGGTATTAAAAAGGAATTGCATGAGTGTGTGAAAAGTGAAGAATGGATAGCTAGGTTTGCTTAGAATTGTATAGGTTGTCATAGGTTAGGTGGGAAGTTTAAGTTAATCAAAGATTAAAATTTCAAGCTCACTTGACCATATGCATTCTACCTTGACCCTAGCCCCATTACAACCTATAGGGAGTCCTCTTGATATTTGTATACATGCATAAAAAAAATTGTTGATTGTTAGATGAAAAACAAATCTTGGAAAGCATTATTAGGAGAGAATTGAGTGAATCAACCCCATACACTTGAGTGCCTAGAACGGATACACATCCGGTAAGGGTTCAATCGCTCAATTACATGTTTCCACCCATGATCATCTTTTCTTGCAAGTTTGTGAACTCTTTCAATGATTCAATCCAATTGTGGTTTTCTTAATTGCTAATACCTTAGCCCTTGTGGTTTTATGTATATTCTTGGAAATTGATTTATTTTGACTAAACCATTACGTCATGAAAATAGATTCCATTTAGTTAGTTGCATTGAATAAATGTTAATACCCTTTGCTTCTTCTTGATTTTAGCATGAGGACATTCTTAGTTTAACTGTGGGCAGATTTGATAAACCCCGATTTCGTGATTTATCTTGTGCTTATTTTGGGGGATTTTACCACCATTTTCCATATTTATTCAATGAAACAGCATGGTTTTGTGATTCTCCCTTGAATTTTGCTTAAGTGTAAAAAAATGCTTTTTAGGCCTTAAATTGGTAATTTTGATTCACTTTAATTCCATTCGATGCCTTGATGTGTGTGTTGAGTGATTTCAGGTTTATAAGGCAAGTATTGGATGGAAGAAATGAGTAGAAAAGCATACAAAGGGGAGAATGCATGAAGAAACAAAGATTGGGAATGCATCAAGGGACGCGCATGCGCACAAGGTGCGTACGCACAAAAGTTGTCTCGCCTATAGACGCGCACGCGTACATGCCGCGCCCGCGCGGATGGAAATTTGCCAATCGACGCGCACGCGGACATGGCGCGCACGCGCCAATACTCTTACATGGCCCACTTAAAGGCAAAACGCTGGGGGTGATTTCTGAGCTACCCAGGCCCAATTCCAACTTGTTTCTGAGTGTATTTCATGCAGAATTGAAGTCCAAGCAAAGGAGGAGCAATTAGTTTTAGCCAACATGAGCCTTTAGTTAGTTTTCTAGAGAGAGAAGCTCCCTATTCTCTCTAGAATTAGGTTAGGATTAGGTTAGGTTGTCTTAAATTCATGTTTAATTACTTGATCTTATCTTGTCTCTTTTATAATTTCTCATTTCTACATCTTGATTCTCTTAATTGTGATGTTAATTTCTCGTTTTGTTCCTTTTTGTGATAATGAACTCATGTTGGATTTGATTTACTTTTAATGCAATTTAATGTTTGATGTTTCTTTATTGTTGATTTGAGTTGTTGATCTTGCTTTTATTGCACTTAGTAGTTGTTAGATTTTATTGTTCTTGCAGTTTATGATGTTTACTTTTATTGCACTCTATATGTTTGATGAAATGTTCTCCTTAGTTTTTGAGTAGTTTTGTCAACTCTTGGTCTAAGCCAAGGGAATTGGGTAATCTTGAGTCATCGGGTATGATGGAATTGGTGATTTGAGAACCCATGGTGATCAATTTGATACCCATTGACACTATCTCACTACTAAGTTAATTAGTAGGTAGGTTAGGACTTAAGGGTTGATGTGATCAAATCTATTTGACGTACTTCAAGCTTAGGAGTAAATATGACGTACTTAAAGCTTTTGGGAAGTAGACTTAATAGGTTGGCCTATCTTAATTATCAATATTCAGTTTGTTGACAAGGATGGTGATCCCAATTACCCAAGTATTAGCCAAGAGCTCTTTATCTTGCTTTCTTTACTTGCTTGCTAAATCTACTTCTCTTGCCCTCTTATAAACCAAAACCCCCATTTTGACCCCTCATAGCCAATAACTAAGCACTATATTATTTTCTAGGGAGACGACCCGGAGTCCAAATACTTCGGTTAATTCTTATTTGGAGTTCGTTATTCGTGACAAAACCACAACTTTATTTGATGCGAGAGTTATTTGTTGGTCTGGAGCTATGCTTGCAACGAAGTAATTCTTTCCATAAGAAGAAAATCTAGACCATCGAGCAAAACTCAGTCATCAGAGATCCACCGTGAAGGAAGACTTGTGGGTGCTAGGTAGCACATAGTGGGATAGGATCTGGGCCCAAGCTCTAGCTTCTACAGTGAGGAAGCGAGCGTCAATGCTTTTGGGCCTCATCCGGAGTCGATTTTGGGTCCAAAATGTCTCCGGCTCAGCAATGACTCGGAGGATCGAGTCCCAATCAAATCTAAACTTCTCTCACTGACGTAAGACTTCTTGGTAGCCATCTGATGAGCGGATATTTTATACACTTTTTGGGGTTAATTTCATGTAGTTTTTAGTATATTTTAGTTAGTTTTTAGTATATTTTTTATTAGTTCTAGGAAAAATTCATATTTCTGGACTTTACTACGAGTTTGTGTATTTTTTTTGTGATTTCAGGTAATTTCTGGCTGAAATTGAGGGAGCTGAGCAAAAATCTGATTCAAGCTGAAAAAGGACTGCTGATGCTGTTGGATTCTGACCTCCCTACACTCGGAATGGATTTTCTTGAGCTACAGGAGTCTAATTGGCGCGCTCCCAATTGCTTTGAAAAGTAGACATCTGGGCTTTCCAGCAATATATAATAGTCCATACTTTGCTCAAGGATAGATGACGTAAACTTGCGTTCAACGCCAGTTCCATGTTGTAGTCTGGCGTTAAACGCCAGAAACAGGTTACAAATTGGAGTTAAACGCCAGAAACAGGTTACAACCTGGCGTTTAACTCCAGAAACAGCCTAGGCACGTGTAAAGCTTAAATCTCAGCCCCAGCACACACCAAATGAGCCCCAGAAGTGGATTTCTGCACCATCTATCTTAGTTTACTCATTTTCTGTAAACCTAGGTTACTAGTTTAGTATTTAAACAACTTTTAGAGATTTATTTTGTATCTCATGACATTTTAGATCTGAAGTTTGTACTCTTTGACGGCATGAGTCTCTAAACTCCATTGTTGGGGGTGAGGAGCTCTGCTGTGTCTCGATGAATTAATGCAATTACTTCTGTTTTCCATTCAAACATGTTTGTTTCTATCTAGGATATTTATCCGTACTTCAATATGATGAATGTGATGATCCGTGACACTCATCACCATTCTCAACCTATGAACGCATGCCTGACAACCACCTCCGTTCTATATTAGATTGAATGAGTATCTCTTGGATTCCTTAATCATAGTCTTCGTGGTATAAGCTAGAATCCATTGGCAGCATTCTTGAGAATCTGGAAAGTCTAAACCTTGTCTGTGGTATTCCGAGTAGGATTCAGGGATTGGATGACTATAACGAGCTTTAAACTCACAAGGGTTAGGCGTAGTGACAGACGCAAAAGGATCAATAGATCCTATTCCAGCATGAGTGAGAACTGACATATGATTAGTCATGCGGTGACAGCGCAACTGGACCATTTTCACTGAGAGGACGGATGGTAGCCATTGACAACGGTGATCCACCAACATACAGCTTGCCATAGGAGGAACCTTGCATGCGTGAAGAAGAAGACAGGGGGAAAGCAGAGATTCAGAAGACAAAGCATCTCCAAAACACTAACATATTCTCCATTACTGCAGAACAAGTATTTATTTCATGCTCTTTTATTTTTCTCAATTCAAACTGATAAATATAATTGATATCCTGACTAAGAGTTACAAGATAACCATTGATTGTTTCAAGCTAACAATCTCCGTGGGATTCGACCCTTACTCACGTAAGGTATTACTTGGACGACCCAGTACACTTGCTGGTTAGTGGTACAAGTTGTGAAAAGTGTGATTCACAATTTGTGCACCAAGTTTTTGGCGCCGTTGCTGGGGATTGTTCGAGTTTGGACAACTGACGGTTTATTTTGTTGCTTAGATTAGGAAAAATTTTTCTTTTTGGTTTAGAGTCTTCTATTATTGTTTTTGGTTGAATTTTTTTTTAAAAAATCCTTATTTTCTCTTTTTAATTATTTTCGAAAATTTTTATAAGCTACAAATTGAGTTTTTCTGTTTGAGTTTAGTTTCGTATTTTAAGTTTGGTATCAATTGTATATTTTTATTTTCTTTTAAATTTTCGAATTTGTGTTCTTTGTTCTTTCTTAATCTTCAAGTTATTCTTGTTTATTTTCCTTGTTTGATCTTTAGTTTTTCTTGTTCTGTGTCTTTTCTTGTTTTTCTTGTGCTTTTTCAAAATATCAGTTTTCAAAAAAAATCTTTATTTATTAAATACCTTATTAAAACACGTTAAATTTATAGCTCAATTGGCTAGAGCGTTGTACTTATGTTCTTGGTAATTGGCTATCTTCTTTTTAAAACTTTTTCAAAAATAATTTTTCTTTGAATAAATCTTGTGCCAAACTTTAAGTTTGGTGTTCTCTTGTTGATTTTTCTTTAGTTTTCGAAAATTTTATTTTGGTTTTCTAAAAATTTTAAGTTTGGTGTTCTATCTTCATGTTCTTGTTGTTCTTGTGAGTCTTCAAGGTGTTCTTGAATCTTCCTTGTGTTTTGATCTTAAAATTTTTAAGTTTGGTGTTCCTTGGAGTTTTCCCTCCAAAATTTTCGAAAATAAGGAACATTAGATCTAAAAATTTTAAGTTGTGTGTCTTTTGAGTGTTTTTCTCTTTCATCATAAAATTCAAAAATAAAAAAAATATATCTTTTCTCTCTATTTTAAACTAAATTTTCGAAAATTGCTTTTAAAATTCAGATTTCTATTTCAAAATCTAAAATCTTTTTCAAAAATCATATCCAAAGTTTTTCAAATCTTCTTAATTAAGTAATTATTTTAGTTTTAAAATTTTTTATTCTTAATTTTTGAAATCTATATTTAATTTCTAGTTATTTTATTTCATTTTTTTATTCGTTCTCTTTTTATAAAATAAAAATAAAAATATATTTTAATTACAATTCACATCAATTCCCTTCTCTCCATCATGGACCTAAGTGGAAATGAACAGTCCAGAAGGACTCTGGGGTCATATGCTAATCCCACTACTTCTTCATATGGGAGCAGTATCTGTATACCCTCCATTGGAGTCAGTAGCTTTGAGTTGAATCCTCAGCTCATTATCATGGTGCAGCAAAGTTGCCAGTATTTCGGTCTTCTACAGGAAGAACCTACAGAGTTTCTGGCACAATTTTTACAAATTGATGACACAGTACATGATAAGGAAGTAGATCAGGATGTCTACAGATTATTACTATTTTCATTTGCTGTAAAAGACCAAGCTAAGAGGTGGTTAAATAACCAACCTAAGGCTAGCATAAGGACATGGAAAAGTTGTCAGAAAAATTCTTGAATCAATACTTCCCTCCAAAACGGATGACACAGCTAAGGCTGGATATCCAAGGCTTTAAACAAGGAGATAATGAATCTCTTTATGATGCATGGGAAAGATATAGAGAGATGCTAAGAAAATGCCCATCTGAAATGTTTTCAAAATGGGTGCAGTTAGACATCTTCTATTATGGGCTTACAGAGAGAGCTCATTTTTTTTCTAGATCACTCAGCTGGTGGATCTATACACATGAGAAAGGCAGTTGAAGAGGCTCAAGAGCTTATTGATACAGTTGCCAGAAATTAGCATCTGTACCTAAATAGTGAATCTTCCATGAAAGAAGAGGCTAAAACAGTAACTGCTGAACTCAGTCCTGTAGAACAAATTACTGAATTCAATCAGCAATTAGACTATCTAACAAAATAGCTGGACGAATTCAAGGAGATACTACAGGACACAAGAATGGCTAATATAAATATGGAGGTACAGTTGAAGCAAACAGAACAACAGTTATCAAAATAAATAACAGAAGAGTGCCAAGTAGTTCAATTAAGAAGTGGGAAAACATTAAATACCTCACTTCAAGGCAGTAGGAAGCCAAGAAATGAACAAACTGCTATCCAAAATCCCTCTGAGGATAGTAAGAGCTGACAGAGGAATAACTCTGGCATTCAAACGCCAGAAACAAGTAAGGAGTTGGTGTCAAACTCCCAATGGAAGCTCAGTTCTGGCGTTCAAATGCCAGGAACAAGTAAGGAGTTGGCGTCCAACGCCAATTCAGCTTCTAACCCTGGCATTCAAATGCCAGTGAGGGATCAGACATACACAAGTGCTGATAACAACCCCTCTAAAAAGGCTTCTCTAACCACCTCTGTAGGAAATAAACCTGCAGCAACTAAGGTTGAGGAATATGAAGCCAAGATACCTTATCCTCAAAAACTCCGCCAAGAGGAGCAGGATAAGCAATTTGCTCGCTTTGCAGATTATCTCAGGACTCTTGAAATAAAGATTCCGTTTGCAGAGGCACTTGAGCAAATACCTTCTTATACCAAGTTCATGAAAGAGATCTTGAGTCATAAGAAGGATTGGAGAAAAACTGAAAGCGTTCTCCTCACTGAAAAATGCAGTGCAGTCATTCTGAAAAGCTTTCCAGAAAAGCTTAAAGATCCTGGGAGCTTTCTAATACCATGCATATTAGAGGGTAATTGCACCAAGACAGCTTTATGTGATCTTGGGGCAAGCATCAACCTAATACCTGCATCCACTATCAGAAAGCTTGGTTTAACTGAAGAAGTTAAACCAACCCGGATATGTCTCCAACTTGCTGATGGCTCCATTAAATACCCATCAGGCGTGAAGGGGGAAGTAACCCTGAGAGTCAATGAGGATGAGTTTAAGTTGAATGCTGTCAAGGCCATGCAGCATCCAGACACACTAAAAGACTGCATGAAAGTTGATCTCATTGACTCTTTGGTAGAGGAGGTCAACATGGTTGAGAGTCTCGAATCAGAGCTGGAAGACATCTTTAAAGATGTTCAGCCTGATTTGGAGGGTTCAGAGGAATTGAAAGAGCCTCTGAGACTTCCTCAGGAAGAGGAGAAAGCTCTTAAACCCAAGCTCAAGCCATTACCACCATCCCTGAAATATGCATTTCTGGGAGAAGGTAATACTTTTCCAGTGATCATAAGCTCTGCTTTAAACCCACTGGAAGAGGAAGCACTAATTCAAGTGCTAAGGACACACAAGACAGCTCTTGGGTGGTCCATAAGTGACCTTAAGGGCATAAGCCCAGCTAGATGCATGCACAAAATCCTATTGGAGGATGATGCTAAGCCAGCGGTTCAACCACAGAGGCGGCTAAATCCAGCCATGAAGGAAGTGGTGCAGAAAGAGGTCACCAAATTACTGGAGGCTGGGATTATTTATCCTATTTCTGATAGCCCTTGGGTGAGCCTTGTTCAAGTTGTTCCCAAGAAGGGAGGCATGACAGTGGTTCATAATGAAAAAAATAAACTGGTTCCTACAAGAACAGTTACAGGGTGGCGCATATGTGTTGACTACAGAAGGATCAACACGGCCACCAGAAAGGATCATTTTCCTTTACCATTTATAGACCAAATGCTAGAGAGACTAGCAGGTCATGAATATTACTACTTTTCAGATGGCTATTCAGGTTACAACCAAATTGCAGTAGATCCTCAAGACCAAGAGAAAATAGCATTCACATGTCCTTCTGGAGTATTTGCTTACAGAAGAATGTCTTTTGGTTTGTGTAATGCACCTGCAACCTTTCAGAGGTGAATGCTTTCTATCTTCTCTGATATAGTTGAGAAGTTTCTGGAAGTCTTCATGGATGACTTTTCAGTATTTGGAGACTCATTCAGTCCTGCCTTGACCATTTAGCACTTGTTCTGAAAAGATGCCAAGAGACCAACCTAGTTTTAAACTGGGAAAAATGTCACTTTATGGTGACTGAAGGAATTGTCATTGGGCATAAAATTTCAAACAAGGGAATAGAGGTGGATCAAGCTAAAGTGGAAGTAATTGAAAAAATACCACCACCTGCTAATGTTAAGGCAATCAGAAGCTTTCTGGGGCATGCAGGATTCTACAGGAGGTTTATAAAGGATTTTTCAAAAATTGCAAAACCCCTGAGCAATCTGCTAGCTGCTGACATGCCATTTGTGTTTGACACAGAGTGTCTGCAGGCGTTTGAGACTCTGAAAGCTAAGCTGGTCACAACACCAGTTATTTCTGCACCAGACTGGACTTTACCATTTGAACTAATGTGTGATGCCAGTGACCACGCCATTGGTGCAGTACTGGGCAGAGGCATGACAAACATCTGCATGTCATTTATTATGCTAGCCGTGTTTTAAATGATGCCCAGAAAAATTACACAACCACAGAAAAAGAATTGCTTGCAGTGGTTTATGCCATTGACAAGTTTAGATCATACTTAGTAAGATCAAAAGAGATTGTGTACACTGACCATGCTGCTCTTAAATATCTACTCACAAAGCAGGATTCAAAACCCAGGCTCATAAGATGGGTGTTGCTTTTGCAAGAGTTTGATATAGAAATAAGAGACAGAAAAGGGACAGAGAACCAAGTGGCTGATCATCTATCCCAGATAGAACCAGTAGAAGGGGAGTTCCCCCCCTCTATTGAGATCTCTGAGACCTTTCCAGATGAGCATTTGTTTGCCATTCAGGAAACACCATGGTTTACAGACATTGCAAACTATAAAGCTGCAAGGTTCATACCCAAGGAGTACAGCAGGCAACAAAAGAAAAAATTAATTACTGATTGATGAGATATTTTGGTGAAAAGCAAATCTCTCACAAAACATCACAAAACTAACCGGCAAGTGTACCGGGTTGTATCAAGTAATAAAAACTCACGGGAGTGAGGTCGATCCCACAGGGATTGAAGGATTGAGCAATTTTAGTTTAGTGGTTGATTTAGTCAAGCGAATCAAGTGTTGGTTGAGTGATTTGTGACTTGCAGAATGTAAATTGCATGAAATTAAAGAAAGCAGGGAATTAAATTGCTGAATCTTAAAGAACAAGAAATTAAATGGCAGAAACTTAAAGTGCAAGAAATGTAAATTGCGGAATCTTAAAGTGCAAGGAATATAAATTTCTTGAAATGTAAAGGGAATTGGGGAATGGATTTGCAGAATTTAAACAAGGAAAAACTAAATTGCATCAAACAGAAGAGTAAAAGGGAATTGGGATTGAACCGGAAATTAAACAGAAAAGTAAATGAACATAAGAAAGCAAGAAACAGAATGTAAATTGGAGATTTGGATCTCAGGACCCAGAGACTAGAAAACCAAGTCTAGATCTCAATGCCTTCCTAGATCCAACAAGAACAATTGCAAGGAAATTGTAAATTGCAAAGAGAATAGATGAAGAGCAATGAACCGGAAATGAAATTAAATCAACAGTAAAGAAACAGAGAGATCTAAGACTGAGATTGAAACAGAATTTCTTCAATTCTCCAATCCAAGATCCAAGACAATTGTAAAATGAAATTGAAAGCAATGAAAGCAAGAAATTAAAGTTCACTCAAGTTCAAAAGCTCTCCGAAAACTATTATGAAAATTCTAAAAAGAAAGCTCTCTGAATAACTTGAATTCTATCCTATTTATACACTTTCCAAAATGATCTTCAAGCCTTGAGTTGGGCCTTTGTTCTTGGTGGAATTGGGTTGAAAGAGGCCTTGGTTGATTGCTCTTGAAGTTTGAAGAAGAACCGAAGTGAACCAATTGAACCGGTTTTGAAGTTAGCCAAAGTTGGTCCCAACGTTAGGGTCAAAGTTAGGGGGCTAACTTTGACCCTAACTTTTCATAGCAGCAAGCAATATTCTCTGGTTTGGACGTTGGTGCCAACGTTAGGGGTCTAACTTTGACCCTAATGTTGGCCTTGCTTAGTGCTAGTGGCGCCAACGTTAGCCTCCAAGTTAGGGGGCTAATGTTGGCGCAAACGTTGGTGCCCCTCCCTTTGTGGTTCATGTGCCAACGTTAGCCTCCAAGTTAGGGGGCTAACGTTGGCGCAAACGTTGGCTGGCCCAGGGATGAATTTCAAGTTTCTCTTGCCAACGTTAGCCTCCAGGTTAGGGGGCTAACGTTGGCTCAAACGTGGGGAGCCCAGGGAGAATCCTTCATGCCCAACGTTAGCCTCCAAGTTAGGGGGCTAACGTTGGGGCTAACTTCATGCTTTCCTGGTTCAATTTTCACTTATTCCATTGTCCTCTTTTCACTCCTAGCCATTCCTCTTTGCTTCAACCTTTCTCCAAGCTTTCTTCACCTATCATTAATCAACCAAACTCATCAAAGCTATGCTCAAAATAATGAGATATTCAATCTTTCATAATATGCAACAAATATAGCCTAAAACCTCATGAAATGGCATGAATTCATATATGGTTGGTTCAATCAAGGGAAACATGAAAATCTACTCAATTAGCTTGCTTGCAGCTCAAGAAAATGCATAATTCTAATGAAAACTAAAGAAAAAGACTAGCTAAAATAGGCTAAGATGACTTGTCATCACAACACCAAACTTAAAGCTTGCTTGTCCCAAGCAAGAAATAGATTTATGCTCCAAGGTTCTTTCAATTAAGATGGATTGAGGAACACTTGTAAAGTGCAGTGAGTGAAGTGATCAAGTATCAGTGGGGTGAATGACAAACCCCATTTGTAGGGTTTATCTTGTATTGATTTTTGGGGATTTTATCACCTTTTACCCATATTTATTCAAGAAATAGCATGGTTTTGTATATTCTCCTTTAATTGTGCTTGAATGTGAAAACATGCTTTTTAGGTCTTAAAATAGCTAAATCTAATTCTCCTTGATTCCATTAGATGCCTTGATATGTTTGTTAAGTGATTTAAGGTTTAGGAGGCAAAGATTGGATCAAGGGAATGAAGAAAGAAAGCATGAAAAGTTGGAGAACTCATGAAGAAATGAAAGAACCGGAAAGCTGTCAAGCCGACCTCTTTGCACTTAAACGACCATAACTTGAGCTACAGAGGTCCAAATGATACGGTTCCAGTTGGGTTAGAAAGCTAACATCCGGGGCTTCGAAACGATATAAGATTTGCCATAGTTGCTACACGTATGGTGGCGCGCACGCGCATAGTACGCGCATGCGCCGTTGCTGCCACCTGGTTCACTTAAAGCAAAACGTAGCCAGCGATTTTAGAAGCCTTGTGGGCCCAATCCAACTCATTTCTGATGTTATTTAAGCCAAGGATTGAAGAGGAATCAACATACTTTTAATCATTAGCTTAGTTTAGTAGTTAGAGTTAGTTTCTAGAGAGAGAAGCTCTCACTTCTCTCTAGAATTAGGATTAGGATTAGGTTTAGTTCTTAGATCTAGATTTTAATTCATCTTCTTCTACTTCTATCTTCTCAATTACTTGTTGTTACATTCATTCTTCTTCCAATCTTTTATTGTAATTTCCTTTATGTTGTTCTTACACTTTGTTGTAGATTCCTTCCATTTTCTTTCAATTCAATAAGAGGTAATTCATGTAGATCTTGTTTCCTTTAATTGTTGTTGTTAATTCTTTACATTTGATTGTAGTTAGAATTAATTCTTGTTGTTGATTTACTATGTTTTTCTTTTGTGCCTTCCAAGTGTTTGATGAAATGCTTGGTTGGATTTTAGAGTAGAGTTTTATGTTCTTGGCTTGGAAAGGTAACTTAGGAACTCTTGAGTTACTAATGTCCAAGTAATTGATGATTGGGATTCATTGACTCTAGCCCTCACTAATTGAATTAGTGGAGAGTTAAGACTTATGGACTAGGATTGATATAGCTCATTTAACTTTCCTTTACTACTAGTTAGAGGATGATTTAATGAGATTAATCCTTGCCAATTCTCATATTGTGGTTAGTAATTAGGATAGAGATCTTTGACCACCAACCCTTGCCAAGACCTTTTTAGCCATTAGTTTACTTTCTTACCATTTATCTTTCATGTTTCATATCAAAACCCCAAATATAACTCACAACCGATAACAAGACACTTCATTACAATTCCTAGGGAGAACGACCCGAGGTTTGAATACTTCGGTTTATAAATTTTAGGGGTTTGTTTTAGTGACAAACAACTTTTTGTATGAAAGGATTAGTGATTGGTTTAGAAACTATACTTGCAACGAGATTTCATTTGTGAAATTCTAAACCATCAAAAATCCGTTCGTCAGTGAACTCTAAATCATATGCTCATGCAAGGGCTTCAGTGCTCACTAGTCCTTACATATTGGGAGTCGTAGGTCTTAGGATTTTCATCCAAATGGTACCATGGAGATCTCTTTATATGTAATCACCTTGAAGCAGCTTATAGTTTCTGTGCTTTGGCCTCGACTCTAAGTATCATGTCTCAAGGCGGCTCTTTAGATAAGCTTTCAATCAATACTCCTAAACCAGTTGGTTTTAAGGTATTAGGTGTTGAAGCACCCCTGAGGATTTACTTGCTCAAGCCTCTTTCCTTGACACACTTCAACCACAAGCATTTTACTAGGCTAACAACTCTTTGAGTCATTGTTTCTTCTTTCTTTTCTGCCTAGTAATTGATGCTCAGAGCCTTGGACCATGTTCTTTTTGTTTTTGTACTTTCTTTTCTTTCTTTTGTTTTGTTTGCTGCTTCTCGGATCAATAGATTTTTGAGAATCCCCACAATACTTCTTTGAACTTCATGTCCCGCCTATGAGCTCCCATGCAAGTTTTCACAAGCATGCAACCTCGATACAAAATCATACAACTAGAACCACCACTTCTCCCAATCTTTTGCTTGCCTCAAAACTGATTGATTCCTCAATCCTTCGTTTCAAAGAACTTTCATGTGATGCATTTCTTGAAAATTGAATGCAAACAAGTTTTGAAGATAAGAATGTTGTGAATGATCAGACACCTTGCTTATTGAATTATAAAGAAAGACTATGCTATGTATGCAGGCAGGGGTATATAGAAAGAATTTATACTATGCAGACAGGCAGGGCAATTAGGGATACAATCCAACTTTCAATCACAGCAATATTTGATGTAAAACAATTACTTAACAATACAACCTGTTGGAGTTCAATTGCTTTCCTTCTTCTCATCATTGCTGGCCTTTAGGTTCTGTTTCTTTGGTTGATGATGCTTAAGCCTTCCAACAGCTTGTATGGACCTCTGCAATGATATTGAAAGTTGCTTGTTCCCCAAGCACTTGAAAAATGGTTAGCTTGCATGATTTATTCGTGGCCTTTGTACTTACTCTGGTGTGGGAACACCAAACTTAGCACCTTGCCAATGCATCGGATTAACCATGTGTGAAACTCTTTTTCTTTTTCAACATTGATAAAACTGAAAACTAGGAAACAGCAGAATAGTTAACTAATTCATCCATCGTGCTTGAAGCCAGCATTATGCAGAAAATGAGAATGTGTTTTATGATGGGATTTTGGTGAAACACCAAACTTAGAATCCTTCATTCTCTCTTATGTTGTTTTGGTGTGTAACACCAAACTTAGCTTCTTTGCAAAGTAGATAAACTAATTAACCTTTTTATTAAAATAGTTATGAACAGAAAACTACCTCAGGTTGGGTTGCCTCCCAACAAGCGCTCTTTTAATGTCACTAGCTTGACATCCTCTGTGCTTGCTTATTTCAGATTCTGAGCCTTCTTCTCCTTGTCCCATTGTCCAACTAAGTGAGGCTTTGCTTCCTTCTTACTTGTTTCTGTGAGGTTTTTGGCTAATTGTTCTATTTGCTTCTCAATTCCCCCGAGTAGGTCCTCATAGTGTTTGTTCATCCTTTTTAGATGTGTCATCATTTTCTCTACTCCACTTTCTAGATTGGAAATCCTTTGAGAATTCTGTGAGATGGTGTGGTGATGTTGTTGCAAATTTGAGATTGTGTCACTGGGCAGTGAGCTTAAAGATCTCTCAATAGAAATTTGCTTGGAGAGCTGCCCAATCTGACTCTCCAGGATCTTCAATGAGGCTTCCTGGTTTTTGTTTGTTATTTCTTGGTGTTCCATCATTTTCTCTATTAAGACCTCCAAATTGGTGGTCCTAT
The DNA here is from genome assembly GCF_003086295.3 of Arachis hypogaea. Taxonomy (NCBI): domain Eukaryota; kingdom Viridiplantae; phylum Streptophyta; class Magnoliopsida; order Fabales; family Fabaceae; genus Arachis; species Arachis hypogaea. Next base: position 53,332,160 of record NC_092051.1, read on the forward strand.
GATAGTATTGTGAAGGTTGTTGGTTGAGAGGTATCTGAGGTTGGAAGGGTGGGCCGTATGGTTTTTGCAAGTTTGGGAAATGGTTGTTGTAGTTGAAGTTCCTTGGTCTTTGGTTTTGGTTCTCAACCCCCCTCCCATTAGAATGATTTCTCCAAGGTGGATTGTACACATCATTCTGAGGCCTGTTATGGAGCATGCTAGAGTGATTGCTTGGAGCTTGTAGTTGCTCATAGCTTTGTTGCTCTCAGTTAATGGCCCCAAAGCTTTGTTCAGCTTGATTATACCCATATGAGCTTTGAGTCAGGTTGTATGTATGTACTACAGCATGTCTCAACTCAATGATTTTTTAGCCATCATATCTAATTGTTGTAGAGTCTGCTGATGCATCTGCTTGTTTTGGCTTATTATTGCACGAGCACCTTCAATTTCTTTCTCTAAGGGATGCACTTCTGCCTCTTGCTTAACAACTCCTTGTGGTGGGTTAAATTTGACTAGGAGTCCATTCATCAGTTCTTCCCATCCGATAATGCTTCCTTGTGGAAAAGCTTCAAACCATTGGGCAACATCATTCATGGCTATGGATAGTTGCTTCGAACTATGGGTTACATTATCATCCAAGGTGGGGGTATTACTCTCATGATTGCTAGAATTTGTTGAGTTCCCTTCCATGATCTGCACAGTCACAACCAATTCAAGTGAAGACAGAGCATATTCAGACCAGGATATGATTGAAGGATCAGTTGACACAAAGCATCAAACAGTGGGCAAACTTGAGAGGGTAATGAATGAAAACCACTCCTCTCGTTTATTTTTCAAACTATGAAAACCATGTTCAGCAGGATGAGCCAAGGAAATTTCACTCTATTGCTAGAATGAGGTTTCTATTAGCTCAGGCAAAACTTCAAACAGTTAGTGGGTTAGTCAAAAATTAAAGAAAAAGTGCTTGATCTAAATTACCACCTCACTTAATCATTGTCAATCTAATCAATCCCCGGCAACGGCGCCAAAAACTTGATGAGATATTTTGGTGAAAAGCGAATCTCTCACAAAACATCACAAAACTAACCGGCAAGTGTACCGGGTCGTATCAAGTAATAAAAACTCACGGGAGTGAGGTCGATCCCACAGGGATTGAAGGATTGAGCAATTTTAGTTTAGTGGTTGATTTAGTCAAGCGAATCAAGTGTTGGTTGAGTGATTTGTGACTTGCAGAATGTAAATTGCATGAAATTAAAGAAAGCAGGGAATTAAATTGCTGAATCTTAAAGAACAAGAAATTAAATGGCAGAAACTTAAAGTGCAAGAAATGTAAATTGCGGAATCTTAAAGTGCAAGGAATATAAATTTCTTGAAATGTAAAGGGAATTGGGGAATGGATTTGCAGAATTTAAACAAGGAAAAACTAAATTGCATCAAACAGAAGAGTAAAAGGGAATTGGGATTGAACCGAAAATTAAACAGAAAAGTAAATGAACATAAGAAAGCAAGAAACAGAATGTAAATTGGAGATTTGGATCTCAGGACCCAGAGACTAGAAAACCAAGTCTAGATCTCAATGCCTTCCTAGATCCAACAAGAACAATTGCAAGGAAATTGTAAATTGCAAAGAGAATAGATGAAGAGCAATGAACCGGAAATGAAATTAAATCAACAGTAAAGAAACAGAGAGATCTAAGATTGAGATTGAAACAGAATTTCTTCAATTCTCCAATCCAAGATCCAAGACAATTGTAAAATGACATTGAAAGCAATGAAAGCAAGAAATTAAAGTTCACTCAAGTTCAAAAGCTCTCCGAAAACTATTATGAAAATTCTAAAAAGAAAGCTCTCTGAATAACTTGAATTCTATCCTATTTATACACTTTCCAAAACGATCTTCAAGCCTTGAGTTGGGCCTTTGTTCTTGGTGGAATTGGGTTGAAAGAGGCCTTGATTGATTGCTCTTGAAGTTTGAAGAAGAACCGAAGTGAACCAATTGAACCGGTTTTGAAGTTAGCCAAAGTTGGTCCCAACGTTAGGGTCAAAGTTAGGGGGCTAACTTTGACCCTAACTTTTCATAGCAGCAAGCAATATTCTCTGGTTTGGACGTTGGTGCCAACGTTAGGGGTCTAACTTTGACCCTAACGTTGGCCTTGCTTAGTGCTAGTGGCGCCAACGTTAGCCTCCAAGTTAGGGGGCTAACGTTGGCGCAAACGTTGGTGCCCCTCCCTTTGTGGTTCATGTGCCAACGTTAGCCTCCAAGTTAGGGGGCTAACGTTGGCGCAAACGTTGGCTGGCCCAGGGATGAATTTCAAGTTTCTCTTGCCAACGTTAGCCTCCAAGTTAGGGGGCTAACGTTGGCTCAAACGTGGGGAGCCCAGGGAGAATCCTTCATGCCCAACGTTAGCCTCCAAGTTAGGGGGCTAACGTTGGGGCTAACTTCATGCTTTCCTGGTTCAATTTTCACTTATTCCATTGTCCTCTTTTCACTCCTAGCCATTCCTCTTTGCTTCAACCTTTCTCCAAGCTTTCTTCACCTATCATTAATCAACCAAACTCATCAAAGCTATGCTCAAAATCATGAGATATTCAATCTTTCATAATATCCAACAAATATAGCCTAAAACCTCATGAAATGGCATCAATTCATATATGGTTGGTTCAATCAAGGGAAACATGAAAATCTACTCAATTAGCTTGCTTGCAGCTCAAGAAAGTGCATAATTCTAATGAAAACTAAAGAAAAAGACTAGCTAAAATAGGCTAAGATGACTTGTCATCACTGATGCAAAGTACTACTTGTGGGATGAACCCTATCTCTTTAAGAGATGTGTAGACAGAATAATTCGTAGGTGTGTGCCTAGAAAAGAAGCACAGAGGATCTTATGACATTGCCATGGATCACAATATAGAGGCCATTTTGGAGGTGAGCGAACAGCCACCAAGGTCCTCCAATTTGGCTTCTACTGGCCTACATTATATAGGGATTCCCGAGAGTTTATACGTAACTGTGACAGTTGCCAAAGAGCTGGTAATCTGCCTCATGGTTACGCCATGCCTCAACAGGGAATCTTGGAGATTGAGTTGTTTGATGTATGGGGAATTGACTTCATGGGACCTTTCCCACTATCATACTCAAACACTTATATTCAGGTTGTAGTCAACTATGTATCAAAATGGGTAGAGGCCGTTGCCACACCCACCAATGATACTAAAACAGTGCTGAAGTTCCTCCAGAAACATATCTTCAGTAGGTTTGGTGTCCCTAGAGTACTAATCAGTGATGGGGGCACTCACTTCTGCAACAAACAGCTTTACTCTGCCATGGTCTGGTATGGGATTCGCCACAAGGTGGCGACTCCATATCATCCACAGACAAATGGGCAAGCTGAAGTTTCTAACAGAGAACTAAAAAGAATCCTGGAACAGATTGTAAGTACCCGTAGAAAGGATTGGGCACGAAGCTTAGATGATGCTCTGTGGGCTTACAGAACAGCATTTAAGACTCCTATAGGGACCTCTGCATACCAACTTGTGTATGGTAAGGCCTGTCATCTGCCTGTGGAACTGGAACATAAGGCCTACTGGGCAACCAGATTCCTAAACTTTGATGCCAAATTAGCTAGAGGAATTCAGATTCACTGCTTTCGAAAATGCCAAGCTTTCTAAAGAGAAATAAAAAAGGTGGCATGACAGAATGCTGTCATCTAGAGTCTTTGAACCAGGACAAAAGGTTCTGTTGTTTAACTATAGGCTCAGGCTATTCCCCGGGAAACTGAAATCCTGGTGGAGGGGACCATATGTGATTACAAGTGTATCACCATATGGTTATGTGGAGCTTCAAGACATTGATTCTGATAAGAAGTTCATTGTTAATGGACAGAGAATCAAGCACTATCTTGAAGGCAATGTTGAGCAAGAGTGCTCAAGGCTGAGGCTAGATTAAAAGCTCAGCAAGGTCCAGCTAAAGACAATAAAGAAGCGCTTGCTGGGAGGCAACCCAGCCATTAGCAAAACTTTTTCTGTTATTTTATTTTATTTTATTCTTCATTTTATTTATTTTTGAAATATATGAGCTTAATATTTACAAGGTAAAGAATCAATTGCATAAGTCCACAGGGTTACAGAAGAATTCAGAGCACAAAATAGGAAAAAGGAGCTCACTGGCAAGAAAACGCCAGTAAGAGGCACAATTGGGCGTTAAACGCCCAAAAGGAGCACCTACTGGGCATTTAACGCCAGTAAAGATAGCCATCTGGGCATTAAATACCAGAAAGAAGCAGCTTCTGGGGGTTTAACGCCAGATTTACAGCATACTGGGTGTTCAGAAAAATGCCCAGTGACAAAGGAGTTTCTGGCATTTAACGCCAGCTACAAGCAACAGCTGGGCGTTAAACGCCCAAACCAAGCACCAACTGGGCGTTAAATGCCCAAAACATGCAGCAGTTGGACGTTTAACGCCAGGATTGTGAGGAGTAGGCAATTTCGTTTTCAATTCAAATTTTTTCCATTTTTTATGTTTCAATACATGATTTCTTGCACAAACATGTTACAAATCCTAATTTTTCAAATCCTTTTTCAAAAGATATCAAATGTATCTTAATTCATAAACCCTTTTTCCTCTTCAAATTATTTTCAAATCCTTTTCAAAACAAATCTATCTCTTTTCCTTCTAAAATCTTTTCAACTCATCAATATCTTTTTCAAATCTTCACATCATCTTTTTCAAAATCCAGATTTATCTTTTTCAAATATCTTTCATATCTTTTCAATTTTAAATCACATCTTTTCCTATCATACTTATCTTTTCCAAATCACTTTTTCTATCATATCTTTTTCAAATAATTTTCGAAACCCACCCCCCTTCCCTTTAAATTTTGGTTCTGCCTCTCCCCCTCTCCTCCACAAGTTGTGCTTGGCTCTTCCTCTTTCCCTCTCCTTTTCTTTCTTTTGCTTGAGGACAAGCAAACCTCTAAGTTTGGTGTGTTTATCCGTGATCACTAAACCAATACCCACTAAGATCATGGCTCCTAAGGGAAAACAAACCGACTCAAGAGGTAAGAAAGAGAATATTCCAAAACCACTTCGGAATCAAGGGAAGTTCATAACCAAAGAACATTTAGACCATTTTTACAAAATAATGAGTCTAAGGTCAGTGATCCCGGAAGTTAAATTCGATCTGAAAGAAGATGAATATCTGGAGATCCAATAGCATATCCGAAACAGGAGCTGGGAAGTCTTAGCTAATCCTGAAACAAAGGTGGGAAGAAACATGGTTCAGGAATTCTACGCTAATCTATGGCAGACAGACAGGAAAAGAATAGCTGGAATCGCATTCTATGGCTATAAAACTCTGGTCAGAGGGAAGATTGTTCACACCCACCCTGACAAAATAAGGGAGATCTTCGAGCTGCCTCAACTGCAAGATGACCCTGACTCCTTCAATAGGAGAATGATGAGATCAAACTTGGGCTTGGATAAAATCCTAGAGGACATATGCCTCCCTAGAGCCAAGTGGACAACCAACACAAAGGGTGCCCCGAACCAACTCAAAAGAGGAGATCTCAAACTAGTCGCCAAAGGCAGGCTGGACTTCATTGGGTGCTCTATTCTGCCCACTAGCAACCGCTCTGAGGTCACCATTAGAAGAGCAATGATGATTCATTGCATTATGCTGGAAAAAGAAGTGGAAGTTCATCAGCTGATTGCTTGTGAGCTTTACAAAATTGCAAACAAGAACTCCAAAGATGCCAAATTGGCCTATCCAAGCTTAGTCTCTCTGTTATGTAAAGATGCTGGGATAAAAATGGGAGTAGATAAGTATATCTTAGTTGAGCAACCAATCACCAAAAAGTCTATAGAAGGATAACAAGTGCAGGACGACCCCATCAAGAGAAAAGCACAGGAGTTCCTCCCGGAAATCCCTCAAATTGAATACTAGGAGCGCCTAGAAACATCTGTCACCAAGTTGCAAGAAGCTGTGGATCAACTGAAGGAAGAACAGCAAAATCAAAACAGCATGCTCTGCAAACTGCTTAGAGAACAAGAAGAGCAAGTGCGTGAACTGAAGGAATTAAAGCGTCAGAAACTATCTCTTGAAGGGCCAAGCACTCCACAGACTAAAGAGGCATCCACCTCCCAAATTCAAGGTTGTTGAGTTCTAATCTTAGCCTTAACTCTGTGATAATTGTTCTTATTTGAATTTTACTTTAGAAGTTATATATGAGTAGTAGTAATTAGTATCTATATTTTGATTTTATCTCCAATTAAGCTATAATTTATTTTTCTCATCATCATTAAACATGAATAAAATAGCAGATTTTCTTTAGAATAAGGAGGCAATATTTTTCGAGTTTTTAATAAGAAAAATTCTAATTATTTACATGTGGTGGCAATGCTTTTTGTCTTCTGAATGAATGCTTGAACAGTGCATATGTCTTTTGAATTTGATGTTTATGAATGCTAAATATGTTGGCTCTTGAAAGAATGATGAAAAAGGAGAAATGTTATTTGGTAATCTGAAAAATCATAAAAAAAATTGATTCTTGAAGCAAGAAAAAGCAGTGAATACAAAAGCTTGCAAAAAAAATGGCAAAAATAAAAGAAAAAAAGAAAAAGCAAGTAGAAAAAGCCAATAGCCCTTAAAACGAAAAGGCAAGGGTAATAAAAAGGATCCAAGGCTTTGAGCATCAGTGGATAGGAGGGCCTAAAGGAATCAAATCCTGGCCTAAGCGGCTAAAACAAGCTATCCCTAACCATGTTCTTGTGGCGTGAAGGTGTCAAGTGAAAACTTGAGACTGAGTGGTTAAAGTCAAGGTCCAAAGCAAAAAGAAGGGTGTGCTTAAGAACCCTGGACACCTCTAATTGGGGACTTTAGCAAAGCTGAGTCACAATCTGAAAAGGTTCACCCAATTATGTGTCTGTGGCATTTATGTATCCGGTGGTAATACTGGAAAACAAAGTGCTTAGGGCCACGGCCAAGACTCATAAAGTAGCTGTGTTCAAGAATCAACATACTGAACTACGAGAATCAATGACACTATCTGAATTCTAAGTTCCTATAGATGCCAATCATTCTGAGCTTTAATGGATAAAGTGAGATGCCAAAACTGTTCGGAAGCAAAAAGCTACTAGTCTCGCTCATCTAATTAGAATCTGAGCTTCACTCAAAAAACTCTGAGATATTATTGCTTCATGACTTATTTGTATTCTATTTTATTTGTCTAGTTGCTTGGGGACAAGCAACAGTTTAAGTTTGGTGTTTTGATGAGCGGATATTTTATAAGCTTTTTGGGGTTAATTTCATGTAGTTTTTAGTATGTTTTAGTTAGTCTTTAGTATATTTTTTATTAGTTCTAAGCAAAATTCATATTTCTGGACTTTACTATGAGTTTGTGTGTTTTTATGTGATTTCAAGTAATTACTGGCTGAAATTGAGGGAGCTGAGCAAAAATCTGATTCAAGCTGAAAAAGGACTGCTGATGTTGTTGGATTTTGACCTCCCTGTAGGAATGGATTTTCTTGAGCTACAGGAGTCCAATTGGCACGCTCCCAATTGCGTTGGAAAGTAGACATCTAGGGCTTTCCAACAATATATAATAGTCCATACTTTGCTCAAGGATAAATGACGTAAACTGGCGTTCAACGCCAGTTCCATGTTGTAGTCTGGCATTAAACGCTAGAAACAGGTTACAAATTGGAGTTAAACGCCAGAAACAGGTTACAACCTGGCATTTAACTCCAGAAATAGCCTAGGCACGTGTAAAGGTTAAGTCTCAGCCCCAGCACACACCAAGTGGGCCCCAGAAGTGGATTTCTGCACCATCTATCTTAGTTTATTCATTTTCTGTAAACCTAGGTTACTAATTTAGTATTTAAACAACTTTTAGAGATTTATTTTGTATCTCATGACATTTTAGATCTGAACTTTGTACTCTTTGACGGCATGAGTCTCTAAACTCCATTGTTGGGGGTGAGGAGCTCTGCTGTGTCTCGATGAATTAATGCAATTAATTCTGTTTTCCATTCAAACATGCTTATTTCTATCTAGGATATTTATTCGCACTTTAATATGATGAATGTGATGATCCGTGACACTCATCACCATTCTCAACCTATGAACACGTGCCTGACAACCACCTCCGTTCTACATTAGATTGAATGAGTATCTCTTGGATTCCTTAATCAGAGCCTTCGTGGTATAAGCTAGAATCCATTAGCAGCATTATTGAGAATCCGGAAAGTCTAAACATTGTCTGTGGTATTCTGAGTAGGATTCAGGGATTGGATGCCTGTGACAAGCTTCAAACTCACAAGGGTTGGGCGTAGTGACAGACGCAAAAGGATCAATGGATCCTATTCCAGCATGAGTGAGAACCGACAGATGATTAGTCGTGCGGTGATAGCGCACCTGGACCATTTTCACTGAGAGGATGGATGGTAGCCATTGACAACAGTGATCCACCAACATACAGCTTGCCATAGGAGGAACCTTGCGTGCGTGAAGAAGAAGACAGGGGGAAAGCAGAGATTCAGAAGACAAAGCATCTCCAAAACTCCAATATATTCTCCATTACTGTAGAACAAGTATTTATTTCATGCTCTTTTATTTTTCACAATTCAAACTGATAATTTAATTGATATCCAGACTAAGAGTTACAAGATAACCATAGATTGCTTCAAGCCAATAATCTCCGTGGGATTCGACCCTTACTCACGTAAGGTATTACTTGGACGACCCAGTGCACTTGCTGGTTAGTGGTACAAGTTGTGAAATGTGTGATTCACAATTTGTGCACCACTATCCATGTTATTCGGTACCAGTAGGACATTAAGTACTTGCTGAATAGCCTCTTCTGAAACTGAGACTTGCTTTTGGCGCATGTATACCAATTGAAGGGAGGAGAGATGGTAGTTGGTGTAGAATTCTTCCACCCAAGAGAGGCTGATCTCCCTTGGTTTCCTCAAAAGAAACTCCCATCCTCGTTGTTCAATGCAGGGTAGAATATAAGGAGCAACCTTGTCCGGCGGACCAAGTAGATGCTCAGGATGATAGTTCCTCACAGTTATGGAAGGGAACATAAGTTCACAAAAGCGGTTGGGGAACCTTGAAGAATCCCTTGCCGGTTTGCTCTTTTCTTTCTCATCAATAGGAGTGGGTGTCTTTGCCTTCTTGGATAGGGGTTTGTCTCCCAATGAAGAGTGCGCCTTAGAAATTGATCTTTGGGGTGCCCTCCTTGCGGCCGGTTTCCTTGGAGCTTTCTCCTTGCCTCTCTTGGTGGCCATCCTAAGAAAGGAAGGGAAATAGGAAGACATTAAACCCAAAGAATCATTTTAACAAAAACATGCAAGTAAAGGATAGTGCCCAAAAGAAACATTGCAATAATCTAATCATAAAGACATGGGTCATCACACTTGGCATGGGATGCAAGAGGAAATGAAACATGCAAAATGGCATGAGAAGTATAAACTCAAGCATCCATAACAAAGAGCAAGTCATGTTCAATGAGTATCTAATCAACAACCAAAGTGGACTCAATGCGTATAGAAGACAACAAGTGAATAAGGAGAAGCATCCAATTGAAAGCACATTATTAAAAGAAACCAAAACGGCATTTATGCTTTTCCTCGAACACTTGGCGTGAAATTATCAAGCAAAGAGCAATTATGAGATACTCAATCAATTTAAAGCCCAAAATGAAACATCAATCATCACATAAGCATCATATCTTGGCATAGATAAGGAAAAAGAATGACAAAAGATATATTAATGCAAATTAAACTCAAATTCAACATTCAAAGAAAAATAAGGAAAAAGGAAAAGTAAGTAAGCAAAAGTGAGTAATATAATCATGCAATTAAAAGAGAAACTAAGTAAAGCAACAAAAAGATTCTAACTAAAGGATGAAATAATGTAAAGAAAATGAAAGAAAAGAAATGGAAGAAGTAGAACCTTGAGAAGTGTAAAAGAGCAAGGTTGAGTGGCCGGAAACGGTGGTGGTGGATTATGGGAGGAGAAGAAGAGAAGGGGGTGTGATGGAGGAAGAAGAGGAAAGAATTAAGAAAAGAAAGGGGGTGAGAAAAATAGGGCGCACAGCTTTAAAACTGATTTGCACAACCGACGCACGCGCGCATAGTGCGATGGCGCATCGGGGAAATTTTGGCAAGGGACGCGAACGCGTCAATGGCGTGCTCGCGCGAGGGGAGTTGTGCTCCTGGCACAGAACTGGCACAAAGTTAGCATAAGTCTCTGGATTTTGTACCAGAGTTGGTGAGTGGTGCAGGCACGCGGACGCACACCTTGCGCGGATGCGTGCTTGAGGGAATTCGCGACTGGAGCGGACGCGCACAATGCGCGGACGCGTCAGTTTTGGCACAAGATTGGCCCAAATGTGGCACAACTCTCTGGATTTTGTATCAGAGAGTTCAGATATCGCCATCGGCGCGCGCGCAGGCGGCAAGTACACGGACGCGTGAGTGCCTGGCGCGAGTTGGGCACGAAGTGGGCATAACTCTCGGGTATTTGGCCCAAGAGTTGGAATTGCACCACCGGCGCACGCGCGCACAGTGCGCTGGCACATCGGTGCCCATTTTTCCTTTTTCTCTCCCTTTTTTTTTCAACAAGAGGTATTCTAACACATTCTTGGTAGGTGCTTAAGCTAGTAGTCAAAGAGAATACTCCACAATTTCATGCACTATTCAAAACATAGCATTCTCCCTACTTCAACAATTTATCCATACCAAAATGATGAAAACTATATGAACATCCTATCTATTCACAAGAAGAATAAAACTAGCAAGCCTATGCAATCAATCAATCATCAAGAATTCATAAAATTCACAAGAATTTAAGGTTATAAACAAGATGGTATATACAAGGAAGATCTTACCATGGTGGGGTGCCTCCCACCAAGCACTTTTCTTTTAACATCCTTAAGTTGGACGGTCCTTTTCTTAAGCTTCCTCTCTTCTTGGTGCATCCTCCAATAGGAACACCTCTAGCTCTTTTGGGGGCTTGTAGCCATGATACTTCTTCACTTTATGTCCATTCACTTTGAAAGTTGCTTCACTCTTGGGATCAAACAACTCCACCACTCCATAGGGCTTTATTTCTTTCACCTTGGAAGGTCCTTCCCATCTAGAACGGAGTTTGCCAGGCATGAATCGAACCCTTGAGTTGTAGAGGAGGACCTCATCACCTTCTTGAAAGTCCTTCTTCCGGATGTGATGGTCATGAAATGCCTTAGTCTTTTCTTTGTAAATCCGGGCATTCTCATATGACTCATTCCTCAAACACTCAAGCTCCTCTAGTTGTAACTTCCTGGCTTCACCCGCCTTGGCTAAATCCATGTTGCACTGCTTTACCGCCCAATAGGCTCGATGCTCAATCTCCACCGGAAGGTGGCATGCCTTACCATAGATGATCCGGAAGGGACTCATCCCTATTGGAGACTTATATGCCGTTCTATATGCCCATAGTGCATCTCCTAACCGGAGGCTCCAATCCTTCCTCTGTGGATTTACCACTTTCTCCAAAATCCTCTTAATTTCCTGGTTGGACACTTCCTCTTGTCCATTTGTTTGCGGATGATAAGCAGTAGCAACCTTATGCGACACTCCATAACGCTTGAGCAATGCTTCTACCTTTCTGTTACAAAAGTGGGATCCTTGGTCGCTCACGATTGCTCATGGCGACCCATAACGGCATACAATGTGATTCCTAATAAAAGAAACAACGGTGTTGGCGTCGTCAAGGCGGGTAGGTATGGCCTCTACCCACTTTGACACATAGTCAACCGCTAACAGAATATACAGATACCCGCTAGAGTTGGGAAACGGTCCCATAAAGTCAATGCCCCATAAGTCAAATATCTCACAGAACAACATAGGTTGCTGAGGCATCTCATCCCTTTGGGATGTGTTTCCCGACCTCTGACACTGATGGCAAGACACACATAACCGGTTAGCATCCTTGAATAAGGTTGGCCACCAGAATCCACAATCCAACACCTTTTTAGCGGTCCTTTGTGGGTCAAAGTGGCCACCACATTCGGACGAATGGCAAGCTTCGAGAATTGGTTGGATTTCGGACTCCAGGACACATCTTCGAATTACTTGGTCCACGCCCCTCTTCCATAAATGAGGGTCATCCCAAATATAGTATTTGGAATCACTCCTCAACTTGTCCCTTTGGTTTTTTGAAAAGTTGGGAGGGAAGATTTTCGCAACCAAGTAGTTCGCCATTGGGGCAAACCAAGGAAAGCTATTCGACACAGCATGCAAACTATCCAATGGGAATGAGTCATCAATCGAAAACGGATCAAATTTCAAATTCTCAATGCGGCTTAAATGATCCGCAACCAAGTTTTGAGATCTACTCCGGTCCCTAATCTCAATGTCGAATTCTTGCAAAAGCAAGATCCAATGTATGAGTCTAGGATTTGACTCATTCTTTGTAAATAAGTACTTTAAAGCTGCATGATCCGTGTATATCACTATCTTTGATCCTAGCAAATAAGATCTGAATTTATCTAAAGCATGAACAATAGCTAGGAGTTCTTTTTCAGTAGTGGTATAGTTGGATCGTGTTGCATACAGTGTTTTAGAAGAGTAAGCAATGACATAAGGGAGTTTACCATCGCGCTGTGCAAACGCGGCACCTACAGCATGGTTTGACGCATCGCACATTCTCTCAAATGGAAACATCCAGTTGGAGCCTCGCACAATCGGTGCCGTGGTAAGAACTCTCCTTAGCTCTTCAAAAGCTTTCACACATTCACTATCAAACTCAAAATCCACATCTTTTTGGAGTAGGCGCTACAATGGCAAAGCAATCTTGCTAAAATCTTTGATAAAGCGCCAATAGAATCCTGCATGTCCCAAAAACGAGCGGACCTCCCTCACAGATGAGGGGCGAGGTAAAGTGGTGATAACATCAACCTTGGCCGGGTCTACAGAAATGCCTTCATGAGATACTACATGTCCTAACACTATACCTTATCGTACCATGAAGTGACATTTTTCAAAATTTAAGACAAGGTTAGTGTCAACACATCTAGCTAAGACCTTGGCCAAGTTCTCTAGGCAACAGTCAAATGAAGTATCATAAATGTTGAAGTCATCCATAAAGACTTCCAGACAATTCTCCATTAGATCGGAGAAGACACTTGTCATGCACCGCTGAAAAGTAGCGGGTGCATTAAACAGTCCAAATGGCATCCTTTTATAGGCAAAGGTGTCAAACGGACAAGTAAATGTGGTTTTCTCCTGATCTTCAGGAGCAATATAAATCTGGAAGTAGCCAGTAAATCTATCAAGAAAGAAGTAGTGAGATTTACCTGCCAAACGTTCTAACATCTGATCGATGAAGGACAAGGGGTAATGGTCCTTCCGTGTAGCGGCGTTCAATCTTCTGTAATCAATACACACTCGCCACGCATTTTGTACTCTTTTAGTGACCATTTTATCGTCGTCTTTCTTGACCGTTGTGATGCCCGACTTCTTGGGAACAACCTGGACCAGGCTTACCCACTCACTGTCGGAGATTGGGTATATGATATTCGCATCCAGTAATCTGATGACCTCTTTCTTCACTACATCGAGGATGGTCGGGTTGAGCCTCCTTTGTGGTTGCCTAACCGGCCTAGCTCTATCTTGGAGAAATATCCTATGCATGCACTTGCGGGGGTCAATTCCCACAATATCTGCTAGGCTCCATCCTATTGCTTTCTTGTACTTTCTTAGAACATCTAGGAGCTTTTCTTCTTCTTCACATGAAAGCTCACTAGCAATAATGACCAGAAACCTTTGATTGTCCTCTAAGAAAGCATACTTCAAATGAGATGGAAGGGGCTTCAATTCACTTTTTACCTCAAGCTGAGGTTCCTTTTCATCAAGCTCATGGAGTTCATTCTTGACAGCTTTTTCATGTTCATCCTCTTGGTCATTCGCCTCCTCAACAATAGGGTAGTATAACTTGTTGTGGTCTTCTTCTTGCACTTCCACTACCACTTCATCAATTACATCACATCGGAGCACGAAATGTTCTTCAGGAGGATGTTTCATGGCTTCTTCTAAATTGAAGCTGATGGTCTTGTCTCCAACCTCAAAGGAATATGTGCCGGTGAAGGCATCTAACTTGAATTTAGAGGTCTTGAGGAAGGGTCTACCAAGTAGAACGGAAGAGGAGTTTCTATTTTCTGTTGGAGGCATTTCAAGGATGTAAAAATCAACTGGAAAAACCAAATCCTTGATCGCCACAAGCACATCTTCCGTTATTCCCATCACTGTGATCACACCTTTATCGGCTAAGGCAAACCTCACCGCCGACTTCTTTAATGGAGCTAAATTCAACCGCACATAGATAGAAAGTGGCATGATGCTTACACAAGCTCCCAAGTCACACATACAATCATGAAAAGTGCGTCCACCAATACAACAAGACACCAAACAAGGTCTAGGGTGACCACATTTCTTTGGAATAGGTTCTATCAAGGAAGAAATTGAACTACCTAAGGATAATGTCTCCAATTCTCCTATCCTATCTTTGTGTGTACATAAGTCTTTCAAAAATTTTGCATACTTTAGAATTTGTTGAATAGCATCAAGAAGGGGTATGGTTACCTCAACCTTCTTGAACACTTGAAGCATGTTCAAATCAAATTCCGGTGTTTTCTTTGCCTTCTTCACCATGGAAGGGAATGGAATAGGAATGGAGTCATCCACTATAGCTTTCCTCTTGGGCTCCTTGAGATTTACTCCTTCTTCCTCATGCCTTTTGTCTACCACCTCTTCTTCACGTGGAGCTTCAATAACCACTTCTTCCTCATACCTTTTGTCTACCACCTCTTCTTCACGTGGAGCTTCATGTAGCCCCCGACCGTAGAGTGATGGCGTTGAGACTGCCCTTTGGGTTTGGTTGGGGTTGGGATGGAAGGTTAGAAGAGCTTGAGGGTTGGTTGCTGTTGTTGTTGGGAGTTGATGGTTGGTTTGGCATGGTCATCTTTGAAAGCATGTTGGTGAGGTTAGCCGATTGAGCACCCAAGGCATCAAATTGAGCCTTGTTACTCTCATCTCTTTTCTCCATGGCGGCTCTAAGCTCATCAACTTGATTATTGGAAGATGGAGGAGTTTGGTTGGATTGTTGTCTATGGTGTGGTGCTTGGTACTTGGTGTAGTTGTTTTGGTTTTGGTTGGAATGACTTTGGTTGGCTTGGTAGTTGGTGTTGTTATGGTGATATTGGGATGAAGATTGGTTATTGTTGTGATAAGAAGAAGGGTTGTTCCATCTTTGGTTTTGATTGCTTCCTTGTGCATTATCTCTCCACCCTTGATGTTGATTACCACCTTGAGGGTAATTATTGTGGCCTTGAGAAGGATAGGGTGGACGGTTGTTGTAATTCACATTGGCTACTACAAGAGCATGTTCCTCTTGAATTTGATGGCATTGATCGGTGTAATGTGTGGTGCTAGAGCACAAACCACAAATCCTAGGAGGGCCTTCAAGTTGAGCAACCGGAGGTGGGGCTTGAATGGCTTGGATGGAGTATTATTCCTTTTGATCATTTTGTATTTGGGTAAGGATGGAAGTCATATCTCCAAGTGCTTTGGTTAGACTTGATTCAGAAGGGGATGGTTCTACCACACCCTTGAGAGGATTACTTCTCATCCTTGTATGTTGTGTAGCTTTGGCAACATCCTTTATCAAATTCCAAGCTTCTCCCTCCGTCTTGTTTTTCGAAAGGGAACCACCGCTAGAAGCGGTGAGCAATCTTCTATCTTCCACACAAAGACCTCTGGTGAAGTAGCTAATGAGAAAGTGAGTGTTCATCCCATGGTGTGGACAAGATTCCAATAGCCTCTTGAACCAAGACCAATACTCATACAAACTCTCTTGGTCTCTTTGCATTATGCCCGAAATCTCCTTCCGGATGTAGTCAGTCTTTTCTGGTGGGAAAAATTTATCTAGAAACTCTCTTCTCAAGAATTCCCAATTAGTCATAATCTCATCCGGTAGCGAATAAAACCATGTCTTCACTTGCCCTTCAAGAGAGAAAGGGAAGGCAAAAACCATGATAGCTACCTCATCGGCCCCATGCCTTCGAGCCGTAGAACAAGCAACTTGAAAATCTCTTAGATGTCGGATGGGGTCTTGACCCGGCAACCCATGATATTTAGGAAGTAGATTTATCAAGCTACTCTTCAATTCAAAGTTTGGATCAAGGTTAGGATACCTTGCTTGCAACGGTTGAAGTATGATATCCGGAGCTCCTTGCTCATGCAAAGTGATCCGTCGTGGCTCCGCCATGTGTGGTTCACCTGTAGGATGTAAAGACGTATTATTAGTGCCAATAGAAGAATTGGAAGTAGCGGACTCCAAGTCACTCTCGGTACCGCCTAGTGATTCGGTATGTTCCTCAAGAGAGGCCGAAGTACTAGCCGTATAATCCAACCGCCGTCTAGCTTGCCGAGTATGTAACAAAGTTCTTTCAATCTCGGGATCAAAATCGGCTAAGCTAGAATTCGGTTGAGACCGAGTCATCAAACTTGAGAGTCATAGCACAAATGTAAAAGAAATCTAAACTATAGCTAAGTATTGAAAGCAATTAAACTATCTACAATATTCACATATTCACATAACCAATATCAAGGCATATGTTGCAACCACTCCCTGGAAACGGTGCCAAAAATTTAATGGGGCACTCTAGAGGACGCTATGACGGTAAAGATTTTCTCAATAAAGTTGCGTTGCAAGTATAGCTCTACCGTCAACAAGCCTCGAGGATCAAATTTAGAGAGGGATTTCGTTGTCACAAGTTCAACCCCAATAAAAATAACCGAGGTATTCAAACCTCGGGTTGTCTCACAAGGAATGGGCAAACATGTGCTTCAATATTGGTTAGAATTCCGGGGTTGCAAGTCATGAGCAAGAAAATAAAATGGGAATTTTAATAAGCAAGCAATCTTAAATGCAAGAAATTAATTCACATAACTAAGCAAGACATGAGCAATTCCAAACTAACAAGTAACATTCAATATGATTCTATTCTAACTAAACAAGTAACTATAACTAAGTCAAGTAATTAAGAATTTTGGGTTTTCAAATATGAATGATAAAAGCAACTCTTGGCTAAGCATAGGAATTGGGGTCACCATCCTTATCTAATAACCATATCTTGACAATTATGAGAAACCAAACTCATTAAGTCTACTTCTATACTTGAAGTACGTCAAATGGTTTGGTCAACATCAACCCATAAGTTCTAACCTCACTACTAATTGACTTAATAGAAGGTTAGCATCAATGGTTATCAAATTGACCACTAAGGGCTCCCAAATCATCAAATCCATTAGACTTAATGACTTAAGTTTACCCAATTCCCTTAGCCTAGGCCAAGAGTGAAAAGAACTACTCCATAATTAAGGTAAACAATTCATCAAACACTTAGTAAGCATTAATAAAAGACATGTTCAAATTGCAATTAAATTGAAATTAACAAATACCCACTAACAATTATCAACATACAATCATCCAAACAACACAATTAATCATAGAAATCATCAATATAACATCAACAAGTCAAGATTCACAATATTCATGAAATGGGTATAAAATGACAATTGACAAGAATTCATAAAACTAACACAAGATCTAAGCAAAATTATACTAAGGAATTAAAATTAAACTATCAAAACTAGTAATTAACAAGATCCAATTCACAATTCAACAAGGGAAGATCAAATTAAAACTAGATCTAGAGAGGAACAAGGGTTTTTCTCTCTAGAAGAACAAAGAACCAAAAACTAGCTAAAATTGTGTCTTAGTGTAAAATGAATGATCCCCCCTTCCCCCTAGCATCCTTGGGTCTTTTCCATGCAGAAACAGCTTGAAATTGGGCCTCATGAGCCTCAGAAATCGCCAGGCACGATTTCCTTTAATGAGGTCACGTGCAGCTTCCCACGCGTGCGCGCCATGTGTGCGCGCGCGCCGATTGCCTTTGTGATCCACGCGTGTGCACCAAGTGCGCGTGCGCGTCGATAGAAATCTTCTGATCCGCGCGGATGCGTCCATCCTTGCGCGTCGCTTCCAGCCATCCTCATCCACGCGTGCGCGTGCGTGCCAATGCTGATTTTCCCAAAAATTCAATTCTTCATGTTCCCTCCTTTTGTGCATGCTTTCTTTCTCTCTTCTAGGTCATTCCTACCCTATAATTCCTGAAATTACTCAACAAATACATCACGGCATTGAATGACAATAAAAGAGGATTAAAATATGGCAATTTTAAGGCAAAACAAGCATGTTTTTCATCATGGAGCAATATTAGGAGGTGAACACAAAACCATGCATTTCTTGTGAATAAGTGTGAGAAATATTGACAAAACCCCGCAAATTCTACACAATATAAACCACAAAATTAGGGTTTATCAGTTACCTAGGGTTGCTTGTGCCTTAAGTTTACTTATTCTTTACTTGCAACCTAGGCTACCTAATTGAGGACCGTCCTATTTCTTTTGATTATGTGGTTTCTATTTTTACCGGGCCAACGTGTGTGTTCTAAACCGCGCGCACTTAGAATGCACACAGTACCTTTTATCATACCACACATATCTTACTTTCCCTCAATTGTTATTTATTTGTTTACAAAGCAATCGGAACCCCCGGAGCCCACCAGCTGAAGGTGGAGCCTCATCGCTTTTCACCCCCGGAACATGAGCGTGCACGGAGGACCATGCATTATTTAAGTGTGGGGGAGGATCGCCAACTTCAAGGGGGTAAAAATTTCTCTTCTTAGACACTTTGCAATATTCTGTTTATTCTTTTTCTTCAATTTATGCAATTTTTGTTCTTATTTGCACTTTGTTTGGTTTGTTTGAATATATATCTTTAATGCTTATAGTATCATGGTAGTACATACTTGCATGTTGCATGTTAGATTGAATATTTTTGGTAAAAAACAACAAGAAATTTTTATGAAATCCCTTTTAGGGCATGCCATTGATTGAATTGACGAATTGTGTTTCAAACTTGCTTGAAGTATTTTTCATAGAACATAGAAAAGAGCTAGAACAACATACCTTGTGAGATTTGAGCTTTAATTGTATAGTTGCACATCTTCAACCATAAAGTTTGTTCTTGTATGATAAACTCATTTTATGATTGTGATATTTGATTTACATGATTCTATATGTCCATTATTTTGTGTATGAATGCGTGTATATGATTGAGGCCATTGTTTCAAATAGCTCATTTTCCCAAATAGCCTACCCTTTATCTTCCATTGTTAGCCAACTTTGAGCCTATACTAAACCTATTTGTTCTTAATTTTAGCACATCATAAGCCTTAAGTGAAAAATAATAAATGTCCCTTGTTTGGATCTTTGATTAGCTTAGGCTAGTGAGTGTGTTTATCATTTAAGTTTGGGAAGTTTGGGAATATTGGTTGGGATAAAAGGGTGTTTTTACATTTTTGTCGAAATATTGGGAATTGGGTACATACTCATGTATGAATTAAGTTAAACCATATGCATTGATATTCTTGTATATATTTTAGTTTGAAAAAGAAAAAAAAAAGCGATGAGAAAAATAAATAAAAGAAAAAAAATGAAAGAAAAAATAGAAAAGAAAAGAAAAAGAAAAGTAATAAAAAAGGGGACAAAATGCCCAAAAGTGAAGTTAATAAGAATCAATGCATATGTGTATGATCAATAAGAGAATACATGAGTGTGTGAAAAAGTGAAGAATGGGTAGTTAGGTTAGCTTTGAATTGTATAGGTTGTCATAGGTTAGGTGGGAAGCTTAGGTTGATCAAAGATTCAAATTCTAGTCTACTTGACCATATGCATCCTACCTTGACCCTAGCCCCATTACAACCATGGAAGTCCTCATGATATTTGTATGCATGAACTAAATAATTGTTGATTGTTAGATGACTTGCATATCTTTGAGGAACATGATTAAGGGAGAATTGAGTGATTAAGCCCTAAACACTGAGCAAATTGAGTGAATACACATCCGGTGAGGGGTTCGGTCGCTCAATTCTATGTTCTTGCGCCTTATATTGTATCTTCTTGCAAGTTGTTTGTTGGTTAGTTTTGAAAATATCAATTCAATTCTTTGGGCATTGATCATAGTACATTAATTCTTTGCCTTGGCCCTAAGGCTTTTTTTGGATTAATTGGAATCTCTTGTTTGTTTTATGCCAAACTAAATAGGAACCACAGTGTACATATATATAGATAGCATTTAGTGTAGTTGCATGCACGTAGTTGGTTGTATTGAATAAATTGTTTTTTCCCTTTTTCCTTCTTCTTTGATTGTGATTAGCATGAGGACATGCTATTGTTTAAGTATTGGGGAATTGATGAGTCCATATTTGACGATATATTTTAGCTTGAATTCGATGGATTTCATGATATAAACTCACACTTATTCACTAGAATAGCATACTTTTGTGTTCTCTCCCTAAATTGAGCCTAATTGTGAAAATATGCTATTTTGTGCATATTTTAATCACTTTTATCCCACTTTTATCCCATTCGATACCTTGATGGCTTTGATGAGTGATTTCAGGTGTAATAGGTTGAAATGGCATGATAAGAATGGAAGGAAAGCATGGAATTGGGAGAAAACATGAAGAAATCAAAGGAGAAGCACACATTGGAGTGTGCGTATGCACAACCTTCTGTGCATACACACAAGAACTACTCAGCCATGTGTTTGTGTGTATGCACAAGAAGAAAATCAGTGGTGTACGAAATTGTGATCATCAATGGCGACAACACCATGGTACGCACAATTGTAATCTCAACTCTTTGTCACAACTCCGCACAACTAACCAACAAGTGCACTGGGTCGTCCAAGCAATAAACCTTACGTGAGTAAGGGTCGATCCCACAGAGATTGTCGGCTTGATGCAAGCTATGGTCATCTTGTAAATCTCAGTCAGGCGGATTCAAATGGTTATGGAGAATTGATAATTAAAATATGAATAAAACATAAAATAGGATAGAGATACTTATGTAATTCATTGGTGAGTATTTCAGATAAGTGTATGGAGATGCTTTGTTCCTTCTGAACCTCTGCTTTCCTATTGCCTTCTTCCAATCAATCATACTCCTTTCCATGGCAAGCTTTATGTTGGGCATCACCGTTGTCAATGGCTACTTCCCGTCCTCTCAGTGAAAAAGTTCCAAATGCGCTGTCACCGCACGCCTAATCAGCTGTTGGTTCTCGATCATGTTGGAATAGGATCCATTGATCCTTTTGCGTCTGTCACTACGCCCAACGCTCGCGAGTTTGAAGCTCGTCACAGTCATCCCTTCTCTGATCCTACTCGGAATACCACAGACAAGGTTTAGACTTTCCTGATCTCAGGAATGGCCGCCAATGATTCTAGCTTATACTACGAAGGTTCTAATCTTAGATTAGAAACCCAAGAGATTCACATTTAAGCTTGTTTGCATGTAGAACGGAAGTGGTTGTTAGGCACGCGTTCATAAGTGAGAATGGTGATGAGTGTCACAGATCATCACATTCATCATGTTGAAGAACGAATGGATATCTTTGAATAGAAATAGGCTTAAGTTGAATAGAAAAACAATAGTACTTTGCATTAATCCATGAGGAACAGCAAAGCTCCACACCTTAATCTATGGTGTGTAGAAACTCCACCGTTGAAAATACAAAAGTGATAATGGTGATCATTGGCTTCAGCCCCAGAGAGGGAACCAGAAGAGCCAAGATCAAAAGTATGATCAAGTCTGTTTTTAAAATACAATAGCAAAAGGTCCTATTTGTAGAAAACTAGTAAGCTAGGGTTTACAGAAATGAGTAAATGATGCAGAATCCACTTCAGGGCCCCCTTGGTGTGTGCTTGGACTGAGCGTTGAAGCTTTCATGTGTAGAGGCTTTTCTTGGAGTTAAACACCAGCTTTTGTGCCAGTTTGGGCGTTTAACTCCAGCTTTTATGCCAGTTCTGGCGTTTTGACGCCAGAATTTCTATGCTGACTTGGAACGCCGGTTTGGGCCATTAAATCTAAAGCAAAGTATAAACTATTATATATTTCTGGAAAGCCCAGGATGTCTACTTTCCAAAGAAACTGAGAGCGCGCCAATTGGGCTTTTGTAGCTCCAGAAAACCTACTTCGAGTGTAGGGAGGTCAGAATCCAACAGCATCTGCAGTCCTTTTTCAGCCTCTGAATCAGATTTTTGCTCAGGTCCCTCACTTTCAGCCAGAAAATACCTGAAATCACAGAAAAACATACAAACTCATAGTAAAGTCCAGAAATGTGATTTTTATTTAAAAACTAATAAAAACATAATAAAAACTAACTAAAATATACTAAAAACATACTAAAAATAATGCCAAAAAGCGTATAAATTATCCACTCATCACAACACCAAACTTAAATTGTTGCTTGTCCCCAAGCAACTGAAAATCAAATAGGATAAAAAGAAATGAATATACTATAAATTCCAAAAATATCAATGAAACTTAGCTCCAATTAGATGAGCGGGACTAGTAGCTTTTTGCCTTTGAACAGTTTTGGCATCTCACTTTATCCTTTGAAGTTCAGAATGATTGGCATCTATAGAAACTCAGAATTCAGATAGTGTTATTGATTCTCCTAGTTCAGTATGTTGATTTTTGAACACAGCTACTTTTTGAGTCTTGGCCGTGACCCTAAGCATTTTGTTTTCCAGTATTACCACCGGATACATAAATGCCACAGACACATAACTGGGTGAACCTTTTCAGATTGTGACTCAGCTTTGCTAGAGTCCCCAATTAGAGGTGTCCAGAGCTCTTAAGCACACTCTTTTTGCTTTGGACCACGACTTTAACCGCTCAGTCTCAAGTTTTTACTTGACACCTTCACGCCACAAGCACATGGTTAGGGACAGCTTGGTTTAGCCACTTAGGCCAGGATTTTATTCCTTTAGGCCCTTCTATCCACTGATGCTCAAAGCCTTGGATCCTTTTTATTTTACCCTTGCCTTTTGGTTTAAAGGGCTATTGGCTTTTTCTGCTTGTCTTTTTTTTTTCTTTTTCTTTCTTTTTTTTCTGCAAGCTTTTCACTACTTTTTCTTGCTTCAAGAATCAATTTTATGATTTTTCAGATTATCAATAACATTTCTCCTTTTTCATTATTCTTTCAAGAGCCAATAATTTTAACATTCATAAACAACAAATTCAAAAATATGCACCGTTTAAGCATTCATTCAGAAAATAAAAAGTATTGTCACTACATCAAAATAATTAAACTAGTTTCAAGGATGAATTCGAAATCATGTACTTCTTGTTCTTTTGTGATTAAAATATTTTTCTTTTAAGAAAGGTGATGGATTCATAGGAAATTCATAGCTTTAAGACATAGACACTAAGACACTAGTGATCATGTAATAAAGACACAAACATAGATAAACATAAAGCATAAAAATTCAAAAAATAGAAAATAAAGAACAAGAAAATTGAATAACAGGTCCACCTTAGTGATGGCGGCTAGTTCTTCCTCTTGAAGATCTTATGGAGTGCTTGAGCTCCTCAATGTCTCTTCCTTGCCTTTGTTTCTCCTCTCTCATGATTCTTTGATCTTCTCTAATTTCATGAAGGAGGATAGAATGCTCTTGGTGTTCCACCCTTAGTTGTCCCATATTGGAACTTAATTCTCCTAGGGAGGTGTTAATTTACTCCCAATAATTTTGTGGAGGAAAATGCATCCCTTGAGGCATCTCAGGGATTTCATGATGAGGAATTTCCTCATGCTCTTGTCCATGAGTGGGATCTCTTGTTTGCTCCATCCTTTTCTTAGTGATGGGCTTGTCCTAATCAATGAGGATGTCTTCCTCTATGTCAATTCCAGCTGAATTGCAAAGGTGACAAATGAGATGAGGGAAGGCTAACCTTGACAAATTAGAGGACTTGTCCGCCACCTTGTAGAGTTCTAGGGATATAACCTCATGAATTTCTACTTCCTCTCCAATCATGATGCTATGGATCATGATAGCCCGGTCTATAGTAACTTCAGACCGATTGCTAGTGGGAATGATTGAGCGTTGGATGAACTCTAACCATCCCCTAGCCACGGGCTTAAGGTCATGCCTTCTTACCTGACCGGCTTCCCTCTTGAATCTTTCTTACATTGAGCGCCCTCTTCACAAATATCTATAAGAACTTGGTCCAACCTTTGATCAAAGTTGACACTTCTAGTGTAGGTGATGCGCGGAAAACTTGTCTCTCAACAAATCACCCTTCGGCAAGTCTACCGAATTTGTCGTCAAGTAAAAACTCACAATAGAGTGAGGTCGAATCCCACAGGGATTGATTGATCAAGCAACTTTAATTAGAAGAATGTTTTAGTTGAGCGAATCCAGGATTTGGGTTGAGAGTTGCAGAAAATAAAAATAGCGGGAATGTAAATAACAGAAAAGTAAATGCTAGAATTAAAGGACTGGAAGTAAATGACTGAAAATAAATTGCAGAATTGTAAATGGGAATGGGGGATTTGCTCATAAAAGTAAATGGCAGAAATTAAAGAGAATGGGTAAGATCAGAGATGGGGAGTTCATTGGGCTTAGGATATGTTGCAATTCTCCGGATCAAGTTTATTTTCATCTATTCCTCAATCAATGCACTCGTTGATCTCCTTGGCAATCCTAAGTGATTGAATTACAATTTCTTGCAATTCAATCTCTCAAATCTTGATCAATAGCCAATTCCTTGGTCAATTGCTCATGAGAAAAGATGAAGTATGGTCACTGATTATACCACATGCATTTCCCAAATCAAGTATTGAGAGGGTTATAGTCACATACCCATCCAAACCCAATTTGGTCTAGCATGAGAAAGCATTTCTAGCTTGATCTCTTCATTCCTCTTTCAAGGTTCAAAAGAGATCCAAGTTTGAATAGCTTCTCTTCCCAGATAACTACTCAATTGGATGAAGATCGAAAGCTTTCAAGTAAAATCAAGAGGAAAGATAGAAGAAGAATAATGAAAATTAGTATTGATCCATCAAATTACAACAGAGCTCCCTAACCCAATGAAAGGGGTTTAGTTGTTCATAGCTCTTGAAAATGAAAACAAAGATGGAGAATACATCATAAAACTAGAAATTGCAAAGAAAGTAAAACACAGAGAATAGTTCTCTTTTTCTCAGCCTCCAGAACTCTTTCTCAATTCAAAGCTACTCCTATATATACTACTCTTCTCAGCTTCTAGTGTGATTCTTCAAGTCTTGGGCCTTTGGATCTTGAGTTTGAAGCAGTTCCTTTCTTTATTTGGGCTTGGCTTTATTTGCAGAGAGAAAGTGCAAAGTGGGCGGAGACTTTTGTTCAGGACGTCAGGGGTGTTAATATTTAGTGAGAATATAAGTTCGAGGACGTTAGTGACACTTAACATTGTCACTAACGTTCCAATGCACCCCTTTGCATCACGTTAAAACCCACATTAACTAGGTTAACGTGGCTTTTAACGTTTCCTTGTTAACCTTCGAGAACGTTAGTGACACTCAACATTGTCACTAACGTTCCAGTGTGCCCCTTCTTGCTTCACGTTAAAGCCCACGTTAACTAGGTTAACGTGGCTTTTAACGTAGCCCTTGCCATCCTTCGAGAACGTTAGTGACATTCAACATTGTCACTAACGTTCCAATGTGCCCCTAGGTCTCACGTTAGAGTCCACGCTAACTAGGTTAACGTGGCTTCTAACTTGGCCATCTTTAGCCATCCCAACGTTAGTGACAATGTTGAGTGTCACTAATGTTGGCTCATTCTTCATTCCTCATCGTTAGCTTCCATGTTAACCAAGTTAACGTGGAAGTTAACGTGACTCTTAGGGGTTGTGTGGTTGCTTCAACGTTAGTGACAATGTTGAGTGTCACTAACGTTGTCGACAACTCTTCATCCCTTACGTTAGTTCCCACGTTAACCAAGCTAACGTGGTACTTTGCACCATAGGCCAACGTTAGTGACAATGTTGAGTGTCACTAACGTTGGCTTCTCTTCCCCCCTTAACGTTAGAGGCCACGTTAACTAGGTTAACGTGGCTTCTAACGTGGCCACTTATGAGTAATTGCCAACGTTAGTGACAATGTTAAGTGTCACTAACGTTGGCTCAACTTCTCTTCTCCACGTTAGAGTTCACGTTAACTTAGTTAACGTGACTCTCTAACGTGGGCATTGATGGCTTTTTGAGAGTGTTATTGGCAATCACTTTTCTCATTAATCTTGCAAGTTACCTCCCTTTTTCTTGCTTCCTTTTGGTCCTGAAATCAAGCAATAAAGTGCATCAAAGCTCTAGTCCAAGTCATGAGTAATGCAACATAATAATTGTCACTAAACTTATGCAAAATCCTCATGAAATTATGTAAAATGCACAATGTATGCTTGAATCAAGGCATAAGTGAATATCTACCCAAAACTAGCTTGTTTCCTAAAGAAATGCATGAAACTAACCTAAAAACAGTAAAGAAAAGGTCAGTGAAACTGGCCAAGATGCCTTGGCATCACAACACCAAACTTAAAGCTTGCTTGTCCCTAAGCAAGTACTGGAACAAGAGAATGATGAATGGAATATCCAGAGGAATGAGTCATTCTTGTGGAAGTTATGTTACTGATTTTATGGTGATTTCATGCATAGCAACTTAGGTTCATTCCATTACTGGCTTTCAGACCTTTATCATGTCCTAAAACACCCACTTTGTTTATATCCCATGAGACCTTTATTCATTGATCCTTTTATTGTTGTTATTTCAAGGGGTGTTTGTGTTATTTAGGCTAAGTGCTCTATAAGGGGGCAACTCTTTAAGATAAGCTTTCAGCCAACACTCCCGAACCAGTTGGCTCAAGGTGCTAGGTGTTGAGAAACTCCTAAGGACTTACTCCCTCAAGTCTATCCCCCATACATACACACTACAGGCATTTAGTTTGTTTATTTTCTCTTCTTGAGACCTTGGTGTCCAGCACCTCTTTGGGTTACTAAGTGTTCTGTAGTGAAGGTTACTCTTGATAGTGGACTTTCAGCTGATAATCCCGAGTTAGTTAACCCAAGTTACCAAGTGATAAGGCACCCCTAAGAGCTTATTCATCCAAGTAGATCCCTCACATAGGAGCACCACAGACACTTGCCTTAAGATTAAAACCATTGATGCCTAGCCTTATTGCTTACTCTTTTTCTTTTGTTTTTCACTTCCATTGTTCTTTCCCTTTTCTCTTATTAGGATCTTGTTATTAACTTAGTCTCATGAGTGTATACAAAGCAAAGTATTCAGGCCATATAATTGTCATCCCAGCCTTGTGGTTGAACCAACTTAGCTAACTTATGACTACCCCAAAGATTCATGAATGCACTTCCATAATATGAATTCTACTCTGGTCTTTTAAAAACATAAACCTTCTCTTCTTATTTGATTTAAAGGGACAGCATACAAGTAAGTTAAGTGATGGTGCAGTAACATAAAGACTAGTGTACATAGACCTATTCAGAATTTAAAAGACAGAATTTAAAAAGGGTTCAACTACGAGTAACTACAAATCAAAAGTGCATTCGAACTTCCAACTTTCAACAATTTTGAGTAAAATGGAATTAGGTAACAATACAACCTTCGGGTGATGATCTCTGGTCCCCCTCTCTCTTTGTCATCATCCTAGTTTTTGCTGCCTCGCTTCTTTGGGTGAAGGTGCACCATTTCCTTATAAGATTCCTATAAGGTTACTGGAAGTTGCTTGTTCCCAAAGCACTTGAGACATAGTTAGCTTACATGTATGCTTGTGCCTCTTGAACTCAATTTGGTGTGTGAACACCAAACTTAGTTCTTTGCCCAGTACAAAATATTGCTTATATGTAGAGACCCTCATATCTTGTTATCAACAAAGCAATGATCACCTATAGTCTAACTACATCTAAGTGGTTTCTCTTGATTGGATGGAGCTAGCAATGTTCTTTTGGAGTGGAGTGTAATTCTAACCAATGTCTTTTAGTGGAACACCAAACTTAGAACTACACTATCACTCTTGGATTGTTCTGGTGTGGAACACCAAACTTAGCTCCTTACAATACAGGGGAAACAACTTGCAATTTTTATTGAAATAAAGATGAAAGTGAAACTACCTGAGGTTGGGTTGCCTCCCAACAGAGCGCTCTTTTATCGTCGCTAGCTCGACGAGTCCTTACTTATTTGAGATGGTACTTTACTCTGGGGTTTTCCCCCATGTTGCCCAGGTAATGCTTGAGTCTTTGTCCATTCACTGTAAAAGTCCTCTCTGAACCTTCATCTGTGATTTCGATGTGGCCATATGGTGATACTTTTGTAACCATGAAAGGTCCGGACCACCTTGACTTGAGTTTTCCTGGGAACAACCTTAATTTAGAATTGTAAAGGAGTACTTGCTGCCCTTTTTCGAAACTCCTGGGTGCCAGATGCATGTCATGTTTTCTCTTTGCCTTTTCTTTATACATCTTAGTGTTTTCATAGGCTTGTGACCTGAATTCTTCCATCTCTTGCAGCTGCAAGATCCTTTTTGCACCCGCAGTAATGCTGTCAAAATTTAGTATCTTGATAGCCAAAAGAGCTTTGTGTTCCAGCTCCAGTGGTAAGTGACAAGCCTTCCTATAGACTAGTTGATATGGAGACATTCCAAGTGGAGTTTTGAATGCTGTTCTGTATGCCCAAAGAGATCATCCAACTTCTTCGACCAATCTTTTCTAGATATGCCCACAGTCTTTTCCAGGATCCTTTTCAGCTCTCTGTTGGATATCTCAGTTTGCCCACTTGTTTGAGGATGGTAAGGTGTGGCTACTTTGTGTTTTACCCCATATCGTAAGAGGAGAGCTTCTAGTGGTTTGTTGCAAAAGTGGCTCCCTCCATCACTGATGAGAGCTCTTGGGACTCCAAACCGGCTAAAGATATTCTTCCTGAGGAAGTTCATGACTACCTTGTTATCATTAGTTGGGGTTGCAATAGCTTCTACCCATTTGGAAACATAATCCACTGCTACCACGATGTACTTGTTTGCATATGAGGCTGGGAATGGTCCCATGAAATCAATTCCCCACACATCAAACAGTTCCAGTTCCAAGATGAAATTTTGTGGCATGGCGTTTCTTTTGGGCAGGTTTCCAGATCTTTGACATTCATTGCAGCTTTTTACTAGTTCCTTGGAATCCTTGAAAAGGGTGGGCCAAAAGAATCCGCTTTGTAACACCTTTGCTGCAGTTCTGTCTCCTCCAAAGTGCCCGCCATAGCATGAACCATGGCAGTTCCACAGGACTTCTCTCCCTTCCTCTTCCGAAACACATCTTCTAAGAATTCCATCTGAACATTTCTTGAAGAGATATGGCTCGTCCCAGACAAAGTATTTTGCATCATTCATGAGCTTCCTCTTTTGATGTTTATTGATCCCTGGGGGTAATGCCCCAGTTGCCTTGAAATTTGCAATATCTCCGAACCATGGTGCTTTGTGAACTGTCATCAATTGCTCATCAGGGAAGAGCTCGTTCACATTTGTATCATTCTCTCCACCTTGATCATGAGGGATTCTGGATAGGTGATCTGCCACCTTGTTCTCCACTCCTTTCTTGTCTCTGATTTCAATATTGAATTCCTGCAACAGTAAGATCCACCTTATTAGTCTTGGCTTTGATTATTGTTTGGCAAACAAATATTTAAGTGCTGTGTGGTCTGTAAAAACAATCACTTTAGCACCAATGAGGTATGATCTAAATTTGTCAAATGCAAAAACTATTGCTAGCAACTCCTTTTCAGTAGTGGTATAATTTCTTTGAGTTTCATTAAGGACTTTGCTAGCATAGTATATCACATGAACTAGGTTATCTTTCCTTTGTCCTAACACTGCCCCAACTGCAAAATCAGATGCATCGCACATCAATTCAAATGGTAGGTTCCAATCAGGTGGGGAAATGATAGGAGCAGAGGATAACCTCATTTTCAAATGTGCAAATGCTAGCATGCATGTTTCATCAAAGATGAATGGTGTATCAGATACAAGGAGATTGCTTAAGGGCTTGGCTATCTTGGAAAAATCTTTGATGAACCTTCTATAAAAACCAGCATGCCCTAAAAAACTTCTAATTGCCTTGACATCACTGGGTGGGGGTAGTTTTTCAATAAGTTCTACTTTAGCTCTATCAACCTCAATGCCTTGGTGAGAGACCTTGTGACCAAGGACTATTCCTCCTGTCACCATGAAGTGGCATTTTTCCCAATTCAAGACCAAATTCGTCTCTTGGCATCTTTTCAATACCAAGGCGAGGTGATGTAGGCAACTAGGAAAAGAATCTCCGAATACCGAGAAATCATCCATAAAAACTTCAATGAATTTTTCTATCATATCTGAAAAGATAGAAAGCATGCAGCGTTGGAAAGTTGCAGGGGCATTACATAATCCAAATGGCATGTGCCTATAGGCAAACACTCCATACGGACAGGTAAATGAGGTTTTCTCTTGGTCTCTTGGATCAACCACTATTTGGTTATATCCTGAATAACTGTCGAGAAAACAATAATATGCGTGCCCTGCAAGTCTTTCCAACATCTGATCCATGAATGGAAGGGGAAAATGGTCCTTTTGAGTAGCCTCATTGAGTTTTCTGTAGTCTATGCACATCCGCCATCCTATGACGGTCCTTGTAGGTATGAGCTCGTTCTTCTCATTGGTAACCATAGTGATCCCTCCCTTCTTTGGCAAAACATGTATGGGGCTAACCCAAGGGCTGTCTGAAATTGGGTATATGACCCCTCCTTGCCAAAGCTTCATAACCTCTTTCTGTACCACTTCCTTCATGATTGGGTTCAGCCTTCTTTGGGATTGAATTGATGGCTTGGCATCATCTTCCAACAGTATTTTATGCATGCATATGGCTGAACTGATTCCCTTCAAGTCAACAAGGGTCCATCCAATGGCATCCTTATGCTCCCGCAGCATCTTGAGTAGTTCGTCCTCTTGATCTTGACTGAGGGATGAATTTATGATCATTGGGTAGTTTTCATTTTCTCCTAGATATGCATATTTGAGAGTGGGTGGCAATGCTTTGAGTTCAAGTTTGGGTGCTTCTGATTTTTCGTTCCCTTCCTTTGGTGCATCTGGTATATGTATTTCTGCTGTAGCTACCTCTTCACTTGATTCAGATTCTTCCTCCACCAATCTCTCGTTCTCTTCAGGTTCATCTTCTTCAAAATTCTCCTCCACTTCATCCTCAAGTGCATCTAACCTCATGCATTCCCCTAATTGTTCCGGTGGATAACTCATGGCATTGAACACATTGAATGTCATCTTTTCATTGTGTAATCTCAGGGTGAGGTCACCCTTCTGAACATCAATGACAGCTCCAGCAGTGGCCAAGAATGGCCTTCCCAAGATGATGGAGGTCTTGGCGTCTTCCTGCATGTCCAGCACCACAAAATCTGCTGGGAATATGAAATCTCCTACTTTTACTAGCAAATCCTCTACTATCCCGTGAGGGAATTTGAACGACCGGTCTGCCAGTTGTAGAGCCATTTTTGTTGGTTTAGCCTCCTTAATTTTCATCTTTCTCATCATAGCTACTGACATCAAATTGATGCTGGCCCCTAAGTCACAAAGAGCCTTTTCTACTGTGATTTCTCCTATAATGCAAGGGATCTGAAAACTCCCAGGATCCTTCAGTTTCTGAGGTAGTTTATGCTGAATGATAGCACTGCACTCTTCAGTTAGTATCACAGTCTCATTGTTCTTTCAGCTTCTCTTCTTAGTCATTAGCTCCTTCAAAAAATTGGCATAAAGTGGCATTTGTTCTATGGCTTCAGCAAATGGTATGTTGATTTGTAGCTTCTTGAAGATTTCCAAAAATTTCAAGAACTGGTTGTCATCTTTCTTTTTCTTCAATAACTGGGGGTATGGAGCTCTTGAGATGTTCAGTTGGGGTATCTTTTTTTCTTTCTGCAGACTTTGCGTGGGGGGTTGCATTCCATCTTGCTCTTCTCCCTTTTCATTTGAGCCTTCTTCTTGTGGTTTTTGGGGATGTTCCTTCAGTTCCTTCCCACTCCTAAGTGTGATAGCTTGACACTCCTCTCTTTTGCTTGAATGGGCATTATAGCAAAAATTGTGGTTAGGAAGCTGCTTAAACAGATAGCTGATTTGTGTTTCCAGTTTTGTGATGGCAGCATTTTGATTCTGCATGTTTGACTGCACTTCCTCTCTGAATGCTTTACTGTCTTGAATGTCTCTGCATATTCCTTCAATGAAGGTTTCGATCTTAGAGATCTTGTCATCAATTGATGAGTGGTTCAGAGCAGATGTGCTATTTTGGTTTTGATAAGTATGTGGAGAAGTGTTGTTGTGGGGTTGTTGAGATGTCCTCTGGTCTTGGTTTTGATCTTGCTTACTTCCCCACCCAAAGTTTGGGTGGTTTCTCCATCCAGGGTTGTAAGTCTTGGAGTATGGATCATAGTTTTTCCTTGGTGAATTCCCAATGTAGTTGGCTTGCTCCAGACTCCCCTCTGCTTCTTCATTCACTCCTTCTTGGATTGTTGATGAAGATGAGATTGCTGCTACTTGGTTCCTCTCCATCTTCTTGGTGAGGTCAGCTAGCTGCTGGGTAATGAGCTTGTTTTGGGCCAACAGAGCATCTACATTGTTTAGCTCCATCACTCCTCTTGTGTTCCCTCTTTCGAAAGCATAGAAGTAGTCGTTTTCTGCTACTGTTTCGATAACATCTATGGCTTCCTCAATGGTCTTTTTCTTGTTCAAAGATCCTCCAGATGAATGGTCTACGGCCTTCTTTGACTCATAAGAGAGACCTTCATAAAAAATGTGCAGCTGCACCCATTCGTTGAACATGTCAGGTGGACACCTCCTTGTTAAGTCCTTGAACCTCTCCCATGCTTCATACAGAGTCTCACCATCTTGTTGCCTGAAAGTTTGAACCTCAGCTCTCAGCCTATTAATTCGTTGAGGAGGGTAGAATCTTGCTAAGAATTTGTTCACCATATCCTCCCAAGTTGTCAAGCTCTCCCTTGGGAAGGATTCCAGCCACTTGGCTGCCTTGTCCCTGAGTGAGAAAGGAAATAAGAGCAATCTATAGGCGTCAGGATGAACACCATTAGATTTCACTGTATCACATATTCTCAGGAAGGTGGTCAAATGTTGATTGGGGTCTTCTTGAACACCTCCTCCAAACGAACAGTTGTTCTGAACAAGGGTGATGAGCTGTGGTTTAAGTTTAAAGTTGTTGGCATGGATTGTTGGCTTTTGGATGCTACTTCCACAATTGCCTGGGTTTGGATTGATGTAAGAGCCCAAAACTCTTCTATCCTCTCCAGCATGATTTGCTCCACCTCCTCTGCCATGGTTGTGAGTCTCTTCTTCATGATGATTTTCCATGTTTTCTTCCATATTTGGTTCCTCAAAGTGTTCCTCCTCTTCTTCAGCACCAACTTCACGTTTTTCTTTTGCCTCCCTCCTTAGTCTAAGGAAGGTTCTCTCAGGTTCAGAATCAAAGGAAGTTGAAGCCCCGCTTCTTCTCCCTGTCATACAACCAACAAGTACAAGCAAGGAAAATAGGTGCAGACAGTATTTGTGTCAGAATTACTGTTAGTTGTGGGTGATGCAATATATCAAACAATTAGTGGGTTAGCAAATAGAATTGAAAATAACAAAGAAAAACAAAAGAGTAGAGGAGGAAGGGAAGATGTTTAACTAAAACAAAAAGTAAATCACTCAAACAGGAAATGAAATTCACAAAATAAAAATGCTCAATCTAGTGATCTTTCAATTTAATCATTGTTGATGCACAATCAATCCCCGGCAACGACGCCATAAACTTGATGCGTGGAAAACTTGTCTCTCAACAAATCTCCCTTCGGCAAGTGTACCGAATTTGTCGTCAAGTAAAAACTCACAATAGAGTGAGGTCAAATCCCACAGGGATTGATTGATCAAGCAACTTTAATTAGAAGAATGTTCTAGTTGAGCGAATCCAGAATTTGGGTTGAGAGTTGCAGAAAATAAAAATGGCAGGAACGTAAATAACAGAAAAGTAAATGCTAGAATTAAAGGACTGGAAGTAAATGACTAAAAATAAATTACAGAATTGTAAATGGGAATGAGGGATTTGCTCATAAAAGTAAATGGCAGAAATTAAAGATAATGGGTAAGATCAGAGATGGGGAGTTCATTGGGCTTAAGAGATGTTGCAATTCTCCAGATCAAGTTCATTTTCATCTCTTCCTCAATCAATGCACTCATTGATCTCCTTGGCAATCTTAAGTGATTGAATTACAATTTCTTGCAATTCAATCTCTCAAATCTTGATCAATAGCCAATTCCTTGGTCAATTGCTCATGAGAAGAGATGAAGTATGGTCACTGATTATACCACATGCATTTCCCAAATCAAGTATTTAGAGGGTTATAGTCACATACCCATCCAAACCCAATTTGGTCCAGCATGAGAAAGCATTTCTAGCTTGATCTCTTCATTCCTCTTTCAAGGTTCAAAAGAGATCCAAGTTTGAATAGCTTCTCTTCCAAGATAACTACTCAATTGGATGAAGATCGAAAGCTTTCAAGTAAAATCAAGAGGAAAGATAGAAGAAGAATAATGAAAATTAGTATTGATCCATCAAATTACAACAGAGCTCCCTAACCCAATGAAAGGGGTTTAGTTGTTCATAGCTCTTGAAAATGAAAACAAAGATGGAGAATACATCATAAAACTAGAAATTGCAAAGAAAGTAAAATACAGAGAATAGTTCTCTTTTTCTCAGCCTCCAGAACTCTTTCTCAATTCAAAGCTACTCCTATATATACTACTCTTCTCAGCTTCTAGTGTGATTCTTCAAGTCTTGGGCCTTTGGATCTTGAGTTTGAAGCAGTTCCTTTCTTTATTTGGGCTTGGCTTTACTTGCAGAGAGAAAGTGTGAAGTGGGCGGAGACATTTGTTCAGGACGTCAGGGGTGTTAATATTTAGTGAGAATATAAGTTCGAGGACGTTAGTGACACTTAACATTGTCACTAAGGTTCCAATGCACCCCTTTGCATCACGTTAAAACCCACGTTAACTAGGTTAACGTGGCTTTTAACGTTGCCTTGTTAACCTTCGAGAACGTTAGTGACACTCAACATTGTCACTAACGTTCCAGTGTGCCCCTTCTTGCTTCACGTTAAAGCCCACGTTAACTAGGTTAACGTGGCTTCTAACGTAGCCCTTGCCATCCTTCGAGAACGTTAGTGACATTCAACATTGTCACTAACGTTCCAATGTGCCCCTAGGTCTCACGTTAGAGTCCACGTTAACTAGGTTAACGTGGCTTCTAACGTGGCCATCTTTAGCCATCCCAACGTTAGTGACAATGTTGAGTGTCACTAACGTTGGCTCATTCTTCATTCCTCATCGTTAGCTTCCACGTTAACCAAGTTAACGTGGAAGTTAACGTGACTCTTGGGGGTTGTGTGGTTGCTTCAACGTTAGTGACAATGTTGAGTGTCACTAACGTTGTCGACAACTCTTCATCCCTTACGTTAGTTCCCATGTTAACCAAGTTAACGTGGGAGTTAACGTGGTACTTTGCACCATAGGCCAACGTTAGTGACAATGTTGAGTGTCACTAACGTTGGCTTCTCTTCCCCCCTTAACGTTAGAGGCAACGTTAACTAGGTTAACGTGCCCTCTAACGTGGCCACTTATGAGTAATTGCCAACGTTAGTGACAATGTTAAGTGTCACTAACGTTGGCTCAACTTCTCTTCTCCACGTTAGAGTTCACGTTAACTTAGTTAACGTGACTCTCTAACGTGGGCATTGATGGCTTTTTGAGAGTGTTATTAGCAATCACTTTTCTCATTAATCTTGCAAGTTACCTCCCTTTTTCTTGCTTCCATTTGGTCCTGAAATCAAGCAATAAAGTGTATCAAAGCTCTAGTCCAAGTCATGAGTAATGCAACATAATAATTGTCACTAAACTTATGCAAAATCCTCATGAAATTATGTAAAATGCACAATGTATGCTTGAATCAAGGCATAAGTGAATATCTACCCAAAACTAGCTTATTTCCTAAAGAAATGCATGAAACTAACCTAAAAACAGTAAAGAAAAGGTCAGTGAAACTGGCCAAGATGCCCTGGCATCAGTAGGGGCGTACATCTCCTTGCATCATGGGCAAGTTTAATGCCATCCTTACATTTTTCGGACTGAAATCTAAGTATTTCCCCCAAACCATTGTAAGCCAATTCTTTGGGTCCGGGTTCACACTTTGATCATGGTTCTTGGTGATCCATGCATTGGCATAGAACTCTTGAACCATTAAGATTTCGACTTGTTGAATGGGGTTGGTGAGAACTTCCCAACCTCTTCTTCGAATCTCATGTCGGATCTTCGGGTATTCACCCTTTTTGAGCTTGAAAGGGACCTCAGGGATCACCTTCTTCTTGGCCACAACTTCATAGAAGTGGTCTTGATGTACCCTTGAGATGAATCTCTCCATCTCCCATGACTTGGAGGTGGAAGCTTTTGCCTTCCCTTTCCTCTTTCTAGAGGTGTCTCCGACCTTAGGTGCCATAAATGGTTATGGAAAAACAAAAAGTAACACTTTTACCACACCAAACTTAGAAGGTTTGCTCGTCCTTGAGCAAAAGAAGAAGGAAGAGAGTAGAGGAAGAAGAAATAGAGGAGATAGAGGGGGGTTATTGTTTCGGCCAAGGGGGAAAAGTAGTGTTTAAGATGTGTGAAAATAAAGGGGTGAAGATGGGTTTATATAGGAGTGGGGAGAGGGTAAGGTTCGGCCATGTATAGGTGGGTTTGGGAGGAAAAGTGGTTTGAATTTGAATGGTGAGGTAGGTGGGGTTTATGATGGATGGATGTGGATTGGTGAAGGGTTTATGGAGAAGAGGGTAGGATTTGATAGGTGAGGGGTTTTTGGGGAAGAGGTATTGAGGTGATTGGTGAAGGGTATTTGGGGAAGGGTATTATGAAAAGGTGTGAAGAAGAGAGGGAGTGAGTTGAGGTTGGTGGGGATCCTGTGGGGTCCACAGATCTTTTGGTGTCAAGGATTTCTCATCCCTGCACCAATTAGGCTTGCAAAACGCCCTTTGCTGCCAATCCTAGCGTTAAACGCCAGGTTGCTGCCCATTTCTGGCGTTTAATGCCAGCTTCTTACCCTTTTCTGGCGTTAAACGCCAGTCTGGTGCCCATTTCTGGCGTTAAACGCCCAGAATGGTGCCAGACTGGGCGTTTAACGCCCATTCTGCTGCCCTTACTGGCGTTTAAACGCCAGTAGGCTTCTCTTCTAGGGTGTGCTATTTTTCATTCTGTTTTTCAGTTTGTTTTTGCTTTCTCAATTGTTTTTGTGACTTCACATGATCATCAACCTACAGAAAACATAAAATAACAATGGATAATAGAAATTTAACATAGATAAGTAAAATTGGGTTGCCTCCCAACAAGCGCTTCTTTAATTTCAGTAGCTTGACAGTGGGCTCTCATGGAGCCTCACAGATACTCAGAGCATGTGATCATCAATGGCGCCAACATCATGGTACGCACAATTGTAATCTCAACTCTTTGTCACAACTCCGCACAACTAACCAGCAAGTGCACTGGGTCGTCCAAGTAGTAAACCTTACGTGAGTAAGGGTCGATCCCACGGAGATCGTCGGCTTGAAGCAAGCTATGGTCATCTTGTAAATCTCAGTTAGGCGGATTCAAATGGTTATGGAGAATTAATAATTAAAATATGAATAAAACATAAAATAGGATAGAGATATTATGTAATTCATTGGTGAGAATTTCAGATAAGCGTATGGAGATGCTTTTTTCCTTCTAAACCTCTGCTTTCCTATTGTCTTCTTCCAATCAATCATACTCCTTTCCATGGCAAGCTTTATGTTGGGCATCACCGTTGTCAATGGCTACTTCCCGTCCTCTCAGTGAAAATGTTCCAAATGTGCTGTCACCGCACGACTAATCAGCTGTTGGTTCTCCATCATGTTGGAATAGGATCCATTGATCCTTTTGCGTCTGTCACTACGCCCAACACTCGCGAGTTTAAAGCTCGTCACAGTCATCCCTTCCCTGATCCTACTCAGAATACCACAGACAAGGTTTAGACTTTTCGGATCTCAGGAATGGCCGCCAATGATTCTAGCCTATACCACGAAGGTTCTATGTAGAGGTAGAGGTTCATGCCCAAGTCCAAGTCCGGCAACCCGAGAAGTAGAGGTTCGCCTAAAGGAAACAATAAATAAACTTCAAACAACCATTCGACAACTGGAGCAAGCAGTAATTCAATGGGTTTCTAGATGCTCAAATATACAAGGATCAACCACAACTCCATGTGGACAAACTAATAAAGAGCGTAGCATGAAGGAGATATTAGAAACTCCAGTGGACAAGACAGAACATGAATTCGTATTAGAACAAGTAGAAGAAGCTGTCATCGGTCAAGAAGAAGAGTTGGTTGAAGATCTAGGAGATGCTGAACCTGCATGGGAATGCAGAGCTGAAGAGAACTCCGTCAAGGACGTTACAGTTGATGCTAAGGAGGATAGTGCACAATCCCCAAAGCAAGTCATTTATGAAGAATCAGACGGAATAATCCAAGAAGCAATTTCCCTTGATAGTGATAGTCACAAGTCTAGCTCTCTTAGTAATGAACTTGCATCCGCAAGTGAATTCTCTGAGATCGAAAAATCTTCCCTAGATGAATACGAAGATGATGCAGAGGTAGATTTCTCTCAACCTCCAATCTACGACTCGAGTGATGAGGAAGACATAGAAGACTTTGACCAGGGTGATACAACATCGGAAGACTCTTGCAAGGAAGTGGAAAAATTCATAGAAGAACACAAGGGAGAAGAACTTACAGAACCACCAGAAACACCTACCCCAAGGCCATTGCCACCCAATACAAGCTTCAAGTGGGTACAATCCTTAACCTATAACTTTACTTATTCACTTGAATATGGTTTGCTTGAAACAGATGGCCAGCTTAGAGCTCTCTGCGGCTTTAAGAGTAAGAGGGAAATGGCTCGTACTCAAGGCTGGTGTACAAGGTTCAATAAGGTTCCACGCTTCAACTTGAAGTGCACAGATTGGTATCAAGCTCAATTGAATGGATCTCGGAAAACGTTTGGTCACCATGGTGAGATTCTACTTTTTAAACCGCCCAGATGGAAACATATAGATCAATACGGAGGCGGATTTAATAGCAAAGCTTGGGATCCTAGAATCTATTCTGACATTCGTCACCCCGGGAGCCTAACAATCCGTTTGAAGCTGCTCAGAAGCTTTACATGCCTAGTTTGGGACCCCGGAGGCTATTGGCATTCCAAGCACTGGTGGAGATTTTTGGACGAATTTAAACATAAGCCGCCATAGCAGGAAGCTCCTACAGTGTCCTACTTAAGGACTTTAACTAAAAGTGCTAGGTGGGAGACAACCACCATGGTATGGTCGCTTCTTTTTCAATTTATTTCTTGTTAATTGCTTTCATTTTTATTTTCTTTTCATTTTACTTCATTGAACCTGGAATCATGCATAGCATTCATGTTAATCATTGCATTCTGCATTTATCATACAAAAAAAAGGGATGCACGACACGACCGCATGCCCCATGCGATCGTGTCATATTGCGAAAACACTATCCACGCGACCGCGTCATCCGCGCGGCCGCGTGACCTGGAGATCGGCGTAAACATCCAATGTCCAGAAAGTTAGGCTGGAATCGTGTGGCCCTTGTGCGTTTTGCACAAATTGGCTCACGCGATTGCATGTCCCATGCGATCGCGTCACATGCACAAAACCAATCCCACGCGACCGCGTGAGCGACGCGATCGCGTCGTATGGATTCCACAACACCCTCGAAGGAGACAGAGAGTTGAGCTGAAATGGTGCTGGAATCGTGCGTTTAGCACAATTTCCAGCGACGCGATCGCGCGACCCACGCGATCGCGTCATCCCCTCTTCCACCCCTCTCATGCGATCGCGTGCCCCATGCGATCGCGTCACTCCCATTTTCACCCCAACCACGCAACCGCGTGCTGCACGCGGCCGCGTGGATTGGAAAACATAACCCCTCCAGCCACGCGAACCCTATCAGTCGCGCATCCTCCCCCAACCCTCTTCTCCCTCTCTTCTTCTTCTTCTCTCAACCACCACCCAGCCACCATTGCTGTCGCCCAGACCACCACCCAGACGCCGCTGCCGCCCAAACGCCGCCGCCAACTACCCCCCTTCCTCCCTCCCCTTCTTTCTTCTTCCTTCTTCTACTCTTCCCCCCTTCCGCCACTGCCCTTCGCAAACCACCACCCACCACCGCCGGCCATCCCAACTGCGCCACCACCCAGACGCTGCCGCCGTCACCACCCAGCCGCTTTTCTGCCCCATTCTACTCCTTAGGCTTTCTAGGTTCCGCAGCACGCAAGCCCCTTTTTTTTTTCGTTCATAGTTTTTCTTATTTTTCCCGTTTATGTTCATAATTAGGATAGATAGTCTTGCATGTTGTATTGGATTTTAGGTTGTTAGGTAGATTAGGCTGTGGTTAGTGGATCTAGGTCTGTTTACTTCCACTGTTCATGCTTCTGTTTTATTAAAACTACAATTCTGCTGTTCCTGTGACCATGTTCATATGCTGTGATTTCCTACATTTGCTGCTTGTTACTCTGAATTTTCATGTTTCTATTAATTATAGATAACTGCAGCAAGTTTTTTAATTCATATGAACTGCCTTGTTTGCTGTTTATTTTCCGGGACAATCCAACTTTAGCCCGAATGCTGCGCAAATTTTTTGTGAATTGTTTTCATTCATGTTTTGGTTTGGCAATCTGAACTCTGTTGTACTCTGCTTTACCCAAACCATTTCATGAATGCTATGGCAGACTTTCTTATCCTCTTCGATTTTCTGGTTTATAAACTGCATCTGTGATATTTTGATTCCAATTCTTGCTTTCTTTATATCTATTTGAATCAACATCACCCTGTTTTCCTTGTTAGGTTTTGAGTTATTTTTAGTCATAATTGTGAGTCCTTGTTACATGGAATATTTTCTTTATGCCACTTACTTTAACCCGCATTTTACTGACTCACTAATTTTAATTTACTAACTTCTTTTTCAAATTCTAACCATACTAACCTTTTAAAATCTCTTTTCTGATTTTTCACTTTCCTCTAACTTTCTAACCATGGCATACTGACAATTTTTTTCTATTTAACTTGGATTCTAATACATTTTGGATTGTAAATTCTTCCTTTCAAACTTTTAAACTACTATACAATCCTTAATATACCATTACTTAACTCATTTACCTGTTTCCCATTCTCCTTTGCCGCTTTATGTTTTCTTTGTTTAAATTGCCTATTTGCTTCCCTATTTTTATCCATATCCTAGTTTCCCATTTTTCAGGATGTCTGCCTCACAGAGGAAAGGAAAAGGCAAGGCTACTGGCAAGCGCAGGAGAGGAGATTCCTCCCAGTCCATCATTGCCCTCATGCATGATTCCTCATGGCCGGAGAAGAACTTTACACAGTAGGAAAAAGCTGACCAGCTGCTCCCTGCAAATGATTCAATAACATTTGTAAACCGGTACTGTGAGCTGAAGTATCCGGCATTTGCAGACTCCAGGAATCTATACCTGGAGAGAACTCTGAAGATTCCAGAAGCACTCCAGCAGTACACCACTGAGCAAATCAAGCAAAGAGGCTGGTTCTTTCTGGAGAGAACACTGACAAAGGTCAATGCATCTTGGGTCCGGGAATTCTACTGCAACTACTACATCACCACCCTAGATGCAGTGAACCTGAGAGGAAAGCAAATTCTGGTCGCTGAGGAGGCCATAGAGGACATTCTCCAGCTCCAAGCCAAGTTCGATCAACCTGATGGTTGTTCAAAGGCTAAGGAGGACATGCGCCTGATGCAGTTTGATTGGGATGCTGTAAAGGCACGGATAGCTCTCGACCCGACTGTTCCTTGGGAGATGGGTCAAGACACCACCATGCCTAGAGGGATCAAGAGGGCGTACTTAAATGATGAGGCTCGGTTATGGCACCAGATCTTGAGCAATTATGTGATGCCGAGTACTCATGAGACGGAGATCCCAGCTGCTATGATCACCCTCCTATGGTGTGTGCTGGAGGGTAAGGACCTTTATCTGCCACGCTTTATCCGGCATTATATGGCCAGGGTCCACGTCCGAGGCACGCTCCCTTTTTTGTATCTGGTTACACAGCTAGGCCGTCGAGCTGACGTGCCATGGGAGGATGCCGATGAGAGACCACCAGTGGCGGACTGCAGGAAGATCATTCCTCACAGCAGGAACTTCCTAGCTTTGGGCTACAGACCACCACCCTTCACTGCTACTGATGAGACAGCCCCACCGTCTGCTGGACCCTCTTCATCCACGGCTGCCCCTGCTGCCCCTGCTGCCACCACAGCACCTCCACCTGCCTCTTAGCCCATATACCGCCTCGTGCACCGCCTATTCTGACAGCTTGATCAGATGGAGCGCCGTAACCGGCGCCGGTATGAGAGATTGGAGCGTCGCAGCCAGCGACGCTATTCGCATCTGAAGCTGATGATCCGACAGGGTGGTGACATCCCCTCCGAGCCCGACACACCATCCGAGCCATCAGAGGAGGAGGAGGATGAGCACGAGGAGGAGACTCACTTCCAGGAGGAGAACCATCAGCAGGCAGCCACAGAGCAGGCTGCACCACATCAGGAGGTTACACATCAGATCGAGGCTGCAGATTCGGAGATACCGATCCAGTCCGCACCGCCTCTACAGTAGCCAAACGCTCAGCCCACCACCACCACAGAGCCTCCAGCTACCATCCCTACCAGTGATGACACCCCTTCACACCCGGCTTGACTGAGCATCAGGGACGATGCTTCATTTTAAGTGTGGGAAGGTCGCCAACTCTGGCGTTTTATTTTGGTGAACCACTACATCTCTTTTTCTTTTATTTTGGA
Source organism: Arachis hypogaea (assembly GCF_003086295.3). Taxonomy (NCBI): domain Eukaryota; kingdom Viridiplantae; phylum Streptophyta; class Magnoliopsida; order Fabales; family Fabaceae; genus Arachis; species Arachis hypogaea. The sequence continues at coordinate 53,375,099 of NC_092051.1, forward strand.
TATTTTTCTGTATTTTTCTTTTTTTCTGAGTACTTATACATTGCTGCTTTTATGTATTTTTACTCTATTTTTGCATTTTGCATTTTTAGTTCATATTTTTAGTTATTTAGTTTAGTTTGCAATTCTGACTTATTAGTAGATTAATTAGTATAGTTTACCCTTTTTAGCATAAGATAGCATAGTTAAATTGAAAAATATAAAAAGGAAGTAAGCTAGGAAATTGAACATAACAGATTTAAATCCATAAACCTTGTATATATAGCATTACATCATATAGTTAAGTTGACAACATTTCATCAAGGAGGAACATTAAAACTTTAAAGGCTACCCTAAATAATTTTTTATCAGAATAATGAGAATTTTTAACTAAACCTGCATAACATATATGAATGATATATGATGCTTGAGTTAGAGAACACACAGCCTGTGAGTCTTGAGCTTAATTATATGGTTGCATTCAAACCATAATTTCATTCCTGTGTGTTTCGCTTCTTTTTATTCTGATGTTCTTTACTTTACTTTAATCTATATGTCCAATTATAGAATATAGAATATAGATACATACCAAAAGAATGATTGAGGGCATTATTTGATTTTAGCTCACTTACCCCAAAATAACCTACCTTTCACATCACCCTTGTTAGCTCCCTTGAGCCTTTAAAATCCCTTTTATTCTATTTAGCCACACTACTAGCCTTAAGCAGAAAAACAAAATAAAATCCCAAGTTGAATCCTTGGTTAGCTTAAGATAGAAAATTATGAATAGATTAGAATGTGGGAAACCTATTGGGAACATGGATGATAGAAACAAAAGGTAGAAGAGTTAAAAGAAATAGAATAAAATTTGGGAAGCATGCTCATGAGAAATCAAAGTGATTCAATTATCATGTGCATTAAAAAAAAAGTTATTTTTTTCAACATTTAATAAAAGGGGATACAAAAAAATTCTCCAATGCAAAATAAAAGCAATGCAAATGGGATAAAAATAAAATTGAAACATGAGCATGTAACAACAAGTGGGATAATATGGGAAAATTGGTAAAGAAGCTTGTTCTACTAAATATGTATGTTAGGTGAGATCTTAGTCTAATTAAGGATTCACTTATTAGCTCACTTAGCCTTATACATATACCCTTACCTTTACCTTGGCCCCATTACAACCGTAATTAAAGACCTCCTGACTTTTGGTATGACTGTACTATATAATTGTTGATTGGTTAGATGAAGAACAAAGTTATAGAAAGTAGGAATAAAAAGAAAAGTAGAGTGAATAAACCCAATAAACACTGAGTGACTAGAGGGTAAACACAAAATCCAGTGAGGGTTCAATAACTCATCAACATATATCTGTGCTTATTTTAATAATTGTTTTGTAAGTTTGTACAATATTTTTATTTTCCATCTCATTTGCTAAAATGCTTTATTATTTAAGGGTTGGATATATATATATATATATGACTCCTTGAGAATGTGAATTAATTTGACTACATATAAGCTTTATATATGAGTGGATAAATTGGAATTGCATGACTCATTTAGGTAGATGCATTTAGAATAGGTTGCATTGCATAACATTCCACCACTTTTACCTTACCTTATTCTTTACCTTGGATTTAGCATGAGGACATGCTATTGTTTAAGTGTGGGGAGGTTGATAAACCCATATTTTATGATATATTTTGTGCTTAATTTCAGTGATTTATTCAATCCTTCACCCACTTATTCATATTAATTGCATGGTTTTACTTTCCCTTCCTTATTATGTGATGTATGTGAAAAACATGTTTCCTAAGCTTTAAAATTAATTATTTTAATTACCTTTATTTCCATTCGATGCCGTGATTAGTGTGTTGAGTAGTTTTAGATTTTCTAAGGCAAAATGACTTAAAGGATGGAAAAGGAAACGTACAAAAATGGAAGGAAAGTGCGAAACGGAGTTTTGCAGAAACTGGTATCCACGCGATCGCATGGACGACGCGATCGCGTGCCAGGCGCGAAGAAGCAGCGACGCGGCTGCATGACTGACGCGGCCGCACGACTTAAGCATAGCGCATACGATGCGAACGCGTGACCGACGCGACCGCGCCACAAGGAAAACTCCAGATGATGCGACCGCGTGACCCACGCGGACGCGTGACAGAGGCCACGCACCAGAAATTGCAAAAAACGCTCATAGCGAATTCTGAAGCCCTTTTTGGCCCAAATCCAAGTCCAGAAGGCATAGACTAGAGGTTACAAAGTGAGGGAACGCATCCATTCAAGTAGAGCTCGCCAATTTTCACTTTTGATGATTTAGATTTAGTTTGAGAGAGGTTCTCTCCACTCTCTCTTAGGATTAGGATTAGGATTTAGGACTTCTCTTAGTTTGTAAGAGTGACTCTCGATCCAGGTTTAATGTTTACTTTAATGCTTTTATTCGTATCTATAAATGTTGCCAACTTGACTTATGAACCCTTTCCATGTTATGATTTGAATTAATGATTATTTGAGGTATTTCACTTATTGATTACTTTCTCCTTAATTTGTGTTACCATTGATTTCCATCTAAGGACATTTTTATTCCAACAATTTTACTTTTTCCCCTTTTGATATTGGTTAAGAAATCAGTAACTCAACATTATGAAACTCAACATAACTGATAATCGCTATCTTGCTTATTGAACTGAACTTCAATAATCTCCACTTTTTCTTAGGAAATAAATAGGATTCGAAGGTCAAACTAATTAGTCCCTTGACTTTTCTTTGCTTTAGTAAAGGTTAACTAAGTGGAATTTAGATTCAACTTTCATTATTGTTGAGAGAGATAATTAAGTTGGACTTCCAATTTCTCTTACCTTGCCAAAAGTTGCCTTACAGTATTTATTTATTTTAATTGCTATTTACATTACTTGTCATTCAAATCACTAGCTTCTCACCTTCTAAACCCCGATTACAATCTTTATAGCCAATAATAAGAACATGCTTCCTTGCAGTTCCTTGAGAAGACGACCCGAGGTTTGAATACTTCGGTTATCAATTTTTAAGGGGTTTGTTACTTGTGACAACTAAAACGTTTGTATGAAAGGACTTCTGAAGGTTTAGAAACTATACTTGCAACGAGAATTTATCTGCAAATTTTTAGACCACGCAAAAGTTCTGTCATCAAAACTCCAGAATATACAAGGAAAAGATGAAGGCTGTACATGACCAAAACATCAAGAAGAAAAAGTTCCAACCTGGGGATTTAGTCCTCCTTTACAAATCTCGACTAAGACTCATGCCAGGCAAGTTGAGATCAAGATGGGAAGGTCCATACGGAGTAGAGAAGGCCGAACCGTACGGAGTTTATCACCTAAGCCATCCCTCAAACTCTGAACTCATTAAGATTAATGGACAACGCCTGAAGCTATACCATGGCGAGAAGATGCAGAGAAACAAGGAGCTTGAGATCTTCCTCTTGGAAGATCCCCACATAGTAGAAGATTGAGCTAGTGGTGCGTCCAACTTATGGACGTTAAAGCAAAGTGCTAGGTGGGAGACAACCCACCATGGTATGATCGTTTTTTTTCTTTATTTTTAGTTTTTTTTCCTATTCAATAACTCTTCTCTTTCTTAGTACTTTCGTGCATCTGCATTTACAAGTTTTTATTTTCAAAAAAAAAAATGAACAGAAAGTCACGCTGGAGTGTGGCTGGAGGCATGCCAATGGCATAAACCAACACACGCGACCGCGTCGCCGACGCGTTAGCGTCGCAAGGAAATCATTCCCTCCCACGCGACCACGTGCCCCACGCGGGCGCGTGCCCTGAGTTTTCGACGTAAAAGAGTGCACAATGAAATATTGTGCGAGAGTGATGCTGGATTGGTGCTGGAAGCACAATCCTTATCATGCGACAGCGTTACCAATGCGGCCGCGTCATCCGTTTTCTGACGCACACTCACGCGATCGCATGACCCACGCGATCGCGCCACCCTAATTTTGGCAAATAAATTAATTTGAACAGAGAGTTGTGCTGGTGCGAGGCTGCACTCACGCCAGAAGCATAATATGGGTCACGCTACCGCGTGACCACGCGATCGCGTCACCTTACCTGATGCGCCTTCACGCGAACGCGTGCCCCACGTGGCCGCGTCGCATGTGCCTCACAGCTCAACCTAAATTTCCAAATTATCTTATCTTTCTCTCCTCCAAATCCTAGTTTTTCTTTTCCCTCCTTGTTTCCCCCTTCCCTCTTCCCCCCTTCTATCTCACCTTTCACTCTCTATCTCTCTCACCTCCATTAACAAGGTTTTACTTTCTTCCTCCCTCTTTCTTTTTCTATCATTCTTATTATTTTATATGTATTTTCTTTTCTTTTCTTTTTCTTTTCATTATTCATATTTTCTTTCTTTTTCTTTTCCTTTTTACATGGTGTTAGAAATTTAATTGTTTTTCCTTTTTGAGTCATTATCCCTCATTATATGCTTGTGGATTGTTGCAAATTGTTTGACAATTATTTTTATTCTATTTAAGGGATTGCTTGCATGTTCACCTTCATATTTTTTATACCTTATTCAACATGCATGCTATGTGTTTGTGAAAAAGCTCAAATGGCATTATGCACTTCTCTATGTTGTTATACTATTCAATGCTTGCTTTTCACAACTTTCCTTTACTATTGTATTAGTTGAATTTAATTGTCAATACAAACGTGATGGTTTGTTACAAAGTATTGCTTGGTCTATGCTACTCATGCCCTTTGCCGGCATGCCAATAAACACCTTGCAGTCACTTGCCTTTATATGCACTAGCTATTTTCCATTGTTGGCTTTTCACATGTACTCGCGAGCATGTGATAATGTCAGTATATCTTAATGTGCATCCTTCACCCTCTTTTCCGTTTCCCTCCTTGCTGTATATCTCTTTGAATTTAATTTACTTTCTCTTCCCTTCTTTCAGGATGGCTACTAAGAAAGGAAAAGAGAAAGCTACTTCCAAACCACCAGCAAGAAGAGGAACTAAAAGAGCATTAGTGGCAGAGCCTTCTTCAACCGCAGTCAAGCCCTCAACAAAAAGAGTTAAGAGGATAATAAAGGTTGATGAGAAGGAGAAAGCCTTTCCAGCAAAGGACACTGTGCGATTTCCCAATCGCTACTGTGAACAGATGTTTCCTATCCTGGCAGAAAGAAACTATAACAATGAATACCTTCTTATCCTCCCGTCCAATATTGCTTCCTTTGTTGAGCCGCAAATTGAACGAAGACAATAGGGTTTCCTACGGAGACAGCCAAGGCAGGTCAATCTTTCTTGGGTAGTTGAGTTCTACTCTAACTTCTATAGCCAACCCTACAGTATGTTTATGTCCGGCAGAAGCAAGTCCCCATCACAGAAGAGGCCATTCAGCAAGCTCTGAATCTTCCCCCTATTCCAGAAGGAATGGACGCCTTCCAAGAAGCCGCACTTAAGCGCCAGAGGTACCAATTTGACTGGGACAACGTTCTCGGAGTTATCACATTACCTGGCAGCCGTTGGATCTACGGATACCACCGTACCCACCCTAAGGGAATCTTGGCTTCAGCACTTACCTTGGAGGCTCGCGCCTGGGCACAGATCATTTCCCATTACGTCTTTCCGAGAACTCATGAGTCCTCCTTCACTGCGGACATGGCTGTTCTACTATGGTGCATCCTTGCAGACCAACCTCTGCATCTCTCAAGACATATCCGGAATGCTATGAGACACGTACAAATTGCGGGCAACTTACCTTTCCCCGCCTTGGTCTCAGATCTTGTCTCAGCAGCCGGAGTCTCCTACAGAGCTGGGGACACCAAAGCCGTGCTTCCACGGGATGATCAGTATGTCCCTAACGGGAAATACCTCAAACTCCCAGCAGCCACTACAAGCCTTCCTACTACTCCAGTTGAAGATAATCCTTCTTCAACACCACAAGCACCTACAACTGATGAATTGCTCCAGCAGATAATCGAAAGGTTGGATCGGCAAGAACAGAAAGCAAAGATGAGAGAGCGCCGTAACGAGCGCCGATTCAAACACCTCAAGGAGCTACTCAAGGGACACTTCAAGGACTCGGATACCCCGGACTCTACTTCTTTTACCAGCACAGGGAGCCATAATGGTCCCGACTGTGGAGATACTGCCACCAGCCCACCCCTGTTCCTGACAGACGGCACCGAGGACGGTGCAAAGCCTTAAGTGTGGGGAGATCGGTCAGTACCTGACTTCCGGAGGTAATTTCTCTTCTCTAGCACCAATAATTAGGATATTTTAGTTAGATTTTCTCTCTTTTATAGAATAGAATAAATTGCATAGGTTAGGATAGTTGTATGCATGTTCTACTTGATTGAAAAGACAATAAGTTTTTTTTAAGACTCTATCTTTGGAACAAAATTTCACTAATTTTTCAAAATTTTATGATAAACTTGCTTGAGTTGTATTTGCAACATGATATTTTAGCTAAAGAACACACAACCTGTGAAAGATTTGAGCCTTTATGTATGGTTACATTATTTAACCATAATTTGTGTGTTTACTTCTCTATGATTGTAATCTATATTTTATTTTATCTTATATGTCCAATATTTATTATATTTGCATGCTTGCACATGATTGAGGCCATTATTTGTTTAAACTCACTTATCCAAATTAAGCCTACCCTTTGCAATTACCTTTGTTAACCACTTTGAGCCTTTAAATCCCATTTGTTCTATATTTTACCACATTACTAACCTTAAGCTGAAAAACAATTGTATATCCCAATTTGAATCTTTGGTTAGCTTAAGATAAAATTGTGTGTGATAGTTAAGGGAATGTGTCATGAGAATTTAATGGGAATTTGGATACCTACTCATGTGAAACTATAAGAATTAAAAAATTCTATGTGCATTGATAAGCTATATTTATTTTAATGTCAAAAAAAATTATATAAATAAATAAGGGGACAAAAATTACCCCAATGTTAAATTCAGAATTCAAAGATCAATGCAGATATGATAGAACCAAATATAAACTTGATACATGAGTATGGATAGAAAAAGGGAATTTTGGGTAGCTAGGTATGAACTTTAAGATTACATTAAAAATATATAGGTTGGGTTGAAGCTTGGGTTAATTAAAGATTCAATTTATTAGCTCACTTGACCAAGTGTATACCCCTACCTGTACCTTAGCCCCATTACAACCTTGAAAATACCTCATGATGTTTGCATTGGTATATTAACTGTTATTGATTGGTTAGGAGAAGAACAAAAGTTAGAAAGCATGATTAGAGAAGGATAGAGTGATTACCCTATACAGTAGAGATTAGAGCGTACATACATTATCAGTGAGGGTTTAATGCTTGAATTTTCATGTTCCCTGCTTTCATGAGCTATCTTCTTGCACTTTTGTCTGTTTTATTGTATAATAATAGAATTAGTGGAATTTGATTTGTAATTATTTTGAAGAGCTTATTTACTTTTGATCAAGTGGGCAAGAATCATATAGTTGCATTTATTTATGTATATATAGGCTTGCATTGCATTTCATGAATTTCTACATGTTCATACTTATTTCCTTATCTCCTTCAATTAAGCATGAGGACATGCTAATGTTTAAGTGTGGGGAGGTTGATAAACCACTATTTTATGGTTTATATTGTGTTTAATTGTGTGGTTTTATCATGATCCTTACCCACTGATTCATTAAATTAGCATGAAATTATAATTCCTTCCTGAATTTATAACATGTTTGAAAACTGCTTCCTAGAGACTTTAATTATGTAATTTTTATTCTCCTTTATTCCATTCGATGCCGTGATCTGTGTGTTGAGTGTTTCAGACTTTATAGGGCATGAATGAGTTGGAGATTGGAAAGGAAGCTAGGAAAAATGGAAGGAACACAAGAATTTGAAGAGATAACCAGCGAGAAGTGACGCGGTCGCATGGCTCACGCGACCGCGCGAAGGAGAGCAAATCGCAGTGACGCGGCCGCATGGCTCACGCTGCCGCACGGATTGGAAAAGCTCAAGCGACGCGGTAGCATGGACGACACGAACGCGTGGCAAGGAAAAGCGCGAATGACGCGTCCGCATGGATGACGCGATCGCGTGACATGTGCTATCTGCATAATCTGCAGAATTCGCTGGGGGCGATTTTGGACCTTATTTCGACCCAGTTTTCGGCCCGGAATAGCAGACTAGAGCTAGAGAATATGCAGAAACAAGAGACAACATTCATTCTACACAATTTTCAGTTTTAGATCTAGTTTTACTCCTTTAGGTTTCTCTCTCTAGGTTTAAGAATTTTAATTTTCAATTGGTCTTAGCATTGGAACATTGAGAAGAGTTATTTCCTTATCAAGACTTCGTCATTCTAGTTCGTTCTCTTAACTTGGTTTTATTCTTCCATGTTCTTTGCTTTGTTCAATTTTGTCATTTGAATACTTTCAGGATTATTTAGTACAAGGATTACTTCTTCCATTTTAATTTATTTTCCATTCCAATAATCATGTCTTCTTTTAATTCCCTTTCATGTGTTATGGGTTTATTATTTATAATGAGTGAGTAGTTCCCTCACTTGATGGGGAGTTGATTGAAAGGAACTCTTGAGTTGGAAGGATTGAAAGAAAATTTGTAATTGGGTTAACTGTTGGATTGTTATCTAATCACTAACACCAATCCCTTTGAACTAAGTGGGTTGCAACTCGTGAACAGATCTAGCATTCCAACTTGTTTGACTTTCCTTTACCTAGTAAAGGATAACTAAACAGAACAACCATTAATTATAAATCAATCTTGAAATCATCCCATCAATAATAGAGATTCCAACTAATCGACTCCCAGTCAAGGCTTTTATTCATATTATTTGAATTTTCTCAATTTAATTTTCCACCTACTTAACTCAACTTCTTGGAACATCTGATTAATAAAATAGCACACTTTTCTGCAACTCGTTGGGAGATGACCTGGGACTTAAACTCCCAGTAATTTTTATTTTAAACTCTCTGTGACATATTTCTAAATTGATAGGCAGATTTTCGGTGAGTTAAGGACTATACTTGCAACGTTACTATTTTAATAATTTTTAATTCACCAACTTCTGTGCATCATCACTATCGAACAATTTTATTGCCGTCCTGGTCAAGGTGATCGGGAAGACTTTGTAATGGATTGCATCTGAGGCATCCGTGAGATACATCCAACTTCGGAAATTACTAAGATGGTGGCTTGGATCAGACGTACCATCGTACGGGGTCATGTCAGGGGCTTTGAAGTCTTTTGGGACTTTAGCTTTGATGATCTCCTTTATAAATGGGTCTTGATCCTTGTGAGGGCTATTTTGGCGATTAGATCGAGTGTTCTTAGTTTTGAGGTTGGCTTTAAGCTTTAGGAGCTTGTCCTCCAGCTCTCGACGCCGTCTTGTTTCTCTCCGGAGATCTCTCTCGGCCTCTCACTGATGTTCAGCCTCTTGTTCGAGCTGTTTGAGGTGATCCTGCTATTCACGGATGGCGTATAAGATTTCTGTGTTTTGAGGTTGTTTGTCTCCCTTGGATTGGTGTATGTTTTTTTGGGGAGGTTGGTGTGGCATCCGTGTTCTTTAGTGGCGTTCCTTCTTCTAATCCTGAGTTGAGATGATTGGCAGGGTTGCTTGCCATGGTGATGGGATTACTTCCAGGTTCCCCGACAATGGTGCCAATGTTCCGAGGTTTACCTGAAACTGAAGGTCAATCTCAGAGGAGATCTTCTGGTGTGGTCGGAGCAGCTATGTCTGACTTACCGGATCTTGGGGTGCTGACGCTCCTTGGTCACTAGAAGGTGGTGGTACCTGCAAGAGACTCCAATGCTTAAGTTAGCATGGGCTTTAAGCAGGTTCTTTAGTAGAATTGGAGTATGAGTTATACCTGGGTGCTCTAGTGTATTTATAGTAGTGTGGAGTGACCTCCCTTGAGATAAGTTAGTTATCTTATCTTATCTTTTTGTGGGTGAGGCCACTTATCTTTTCGCCAGCCGCTTTCAGGTGGGCTGTGATCTCCTGCTTTGTGCCTGTTTAGGCCCTTACAGCAATTTGGCCGAGCTCTTTGGGAAGAGGTCGGTGACGAGCCAACTTTACAAGAGGTCGCACGTTTTTATCTTCGTCCAACCCAAACTGTACAGCTCGGTCCAGGGTATGAACATATAGGTTGTTATATGTATTAGGAGTAAGAGTTTAAGTTAATCAAAGATTTAAATTTCAAGCTCACTTGACCATATGCATCCTTACCTTTACCCTAGCCCGATTACAACCTTAAAAAAGCCCTCATGATACTTGTATGCATGCATTGAAAAATTGGTGATTGTTAGATGAAAAATAAATCTTAGAAAGTATGATTAGATGAGAATTTAGTGAATCAACCCTATACTCTTGAGCGACTAGAGCGTATACACATCTGTTAAGGGATTCGATTGCTCAATCCTATGTTTTCACCGGTTATTATTTCCTATCTTGCAAGTTGTAAATTCTTTTCAATAACTCTAATCAATTGTTGGATTTGACTTGGTTGTGCTTAATTTAGCCCTTATGTTTGTATATATATATTCTTGGAAATTAATTTATTTTGACCAAGTAGTTAAATGCATTTAGGTAGATTACATATAAATAGTTTATTTTGAATAAGTGTTGCATCCCTTAGTCTTATCTTTCTTAATTTTAGCATGAGGACATAAAAAGGAGAGAGTTTAGAGCAGGAGAGCTAGTCCTCCTCTATAACTCTAGATTGAGATTGATGCCAGACAAGTTGAGATCAAGGTGGGAATGTCCTTACAGAGTGGAGAAAGCTGAGCCATATGGGGTCTACCACCTCCGCCACCCTTCAAGCCCCAACATCTTCAAAGTTAATGGCCATCGTCTGAAGCTATACCATGGAGAGAAGATGAAAAGCAACAAAGAGGTTGAGGTGTTCCTTCTTGAGGATGCACCCGAAGGAGAGGATATTTAAGCTCATGACCGTCCAACTTAAGGACGTTAAAGAAAAGTGTTAGGTGGGAGACACACCACCACAGTATGATCTTCCTTTGTATATAGTTCTTTACATGTAGCTTTTTGAGTCTTTGTGCTTTTGTGATTGCTTGATTTGTGAGTTTGTTCATAGTATGATTGCTTTTAGCTTGATTTTTGTGTTAAATTGCTCATGAGGAGTTCATTGGTAATGGTTTGATTGAATTGACATGTTGGGGAAATGCTTAAGATTGAGTGTTACATGAGGTTTTTGATGTTTTTAACCTCTTTAGCATACATTACCACCAATTTGTGCTATAATTGACCCTTCTCACGTGTATGAAAAAAAACAAAAAAAAAGGGCATCCACACGCAAGCGTGCTGTACGCGTATGCGTCGGCGCGGTTTCACAACTCTCTGGTATAAAAACCCGAAAGTTGTGCCCACTTTATGCCCCTTTTGTGCCAAAGGCACAATTGCGACCCACGCTTACGCATACGCGTCCCCTCCCTTTTCTGCAACCCATGCATACGCGTGGAGAACGCTTACGCATCACCTCCCTTCTCTATCCATCCACGCGAACTCGTGGAGCACGCGCACGCGTCGCATCCCAGACGCAACTGATGCACATTGCGCCCCTTGTTCTATTTACTTTTCCTTTTTAATTTTCCTTTTCCACTCTCTTCTTCCATCACTTCTTCTATCTTTCCCCATCACCCTACCACCCTTGTCTCCGGCCACTCCATCGGCGACCACCACTACCACCTCTGGTAGCCCCATACTTTCTCTCTCCTCTCTCTCCCTTCCCTCTCATCTCATATTTTTCACCTACACTCCACCTTGCTCTCTTTCTCTTCTCAAGGTTCACTCCTACTCCTTCTTCCTTCTTGTCTCTTATTCTAAATTTTCTTTCTCTTACTAGTTGCATTTAGTTTCTTTTTTCTTCTCTTCTTAGTTGCATTTTTATTGATTGGTTCTTGCTTGTTTGCTTTCTTTCTTTTCATATTTTCCATGGGTGTTGGACCTTGAGTTTTTTCTTGCTTTGATGGATCATTTTGATGTCTCTTGATTCCTTTATGACTATATGGTGTTGTTGTTTAGTATTCTATTTGGGGTTTTACATGATTCATTTCTTCCTACTTGCTCATTGTTTGAATATTGCACACCAAGTGTTTGATGAAAGGTACCTACACCATTTTAGTTTAATTTTGACTTTATGCTCTCAAATTGGTGCTTCTTCTTCATACACTAGCTCTTCTCTAAGTGCATTGAGCCTATTTTGCCTCTTGTTTACTATTCTTATGCTCATTACCCATGACTTGCTTCATTATTATTGATGCTTGAGTTTTTCCTTCTCATGCCTTATTGCATGCCTTACTCACTCTTGCATCCCATGCTAAGTGTTATAACCCATGATTTCATTATTGTCTTGATCACATGTTGTAGCTGTCATGTCCTCAAGACACACCATTCCTTTTGGGTGCTACTTGTCACTTGCATGTTATTTTCCACATGTTGATTATTTGGGTTTAATGTTCCTCTTTTCCTTCTTTTTTCATGATGGCCACCAGAAAAGGTAGGCGTCGAAGAAGCCGGCCACAAAAAGGGCACCCCAAAAATCAACCACCAAGGTGTACCCAACACTAGGAGCTAAGCCCCACTCAAAGAAGGCGAAGAAAACTGTTCACATTGATGAACAAGAGAAGGGCAATCCGGCAAGGGACTCCACAAGGTTTTCCAACCACTTCTGTGAGCTCATGTTCCCTGTTATGGTTGAGAGGAACTATCATTCCGAGCATCTACTCGCTCACCGAACCACATTGTTCAGTATGTGATGCCCCGCATTGAGCGGCGGCAATGGGAATTTCTAATGCGGAGACCACAGGAGGCCAACCTTTCTCGGGTGGTGGAGTTCTACTCCAACTACCACTCCCCTTCTCTTCAAACAGTTTATGTGCACCGAAAGCAAGTCCTAGTTTTGAAAGAGGCTATTCAGCGAGTGCGTAATCTTTTACCAGTACCGAAGGAAATCAAGAGTGCGCGAAGATGAGAGAGAAGGGAAGCCAATCCAGTCACTGCCGCCGCACCCAATCGCCATCATCGTCACAGGAGCCTGTCGCTGTCGCTGGTAGGAGTTGCCGCCGCTGCTGTTGTGAAGCCACCGTCTCTGTTAGTTGCTCAGCCTTGTCTCTGTTTTTGGTTCCCATTTTGTGTGCCGAAGTCACTGCTACCGTGATGGTGGCTGTGGGGTTGCTTGTGCCTAAACAAAGCTGTTACTGCTGCTGCTCCATTCCTCTGTTCTTTTCAAGTTTTAGTATGTTGTCCTTGTTCCAAACCCTCATTGTTACCGTTCTGCTTCCATGGTTGATCGAAAATGTTGAGGTGTTAATATGTTAGGGTTATGTCAATACCACTGCAAATTGTTCGACGGCATTGCTGTTATTGATTCGGTTTAAAGCTGTTGCTGCTGCTGCTGCTACGAGTTGGAATGAAGTTAGAGTCACGCTTAATTTTGTGGATTTCGACTAGCTGAGGTAGGGGATTTATTTTTAAAGTTAAAAGTTTTTAATTTAGAATGCCTACAAAGTTAATTGGATAATTACGAATAGTTAACAATGGTTAAGAATTGATTAATTGATGTGAAATTTCTGAAAGGTGTTTGAGAACAGTTAACTATAGTGATTATTGTGAATTATGACCAGAATTGGATACTGTTGTGATTATTCTGAATTATGAATTTGAATTGGATGCGATTGTGATGATTCTGAATTATAAGTAAAATTAAATGCGATTGTGAATTGTACTTTGAATGGTTGATTTTTTTGTGATGAATTGGCTGAGATTCTGATCTTGGATGAACTATTTTGAATTGTTTGATATTGAATTGGAATTTTATTATAAAGGAATGGCTGTGAAATAGACTTGTGACAGGTTAAAATTGGTTGAAATGTGGCTATAAATGGTAATGTTATTTATTAAATTGAAATATGATGAGTTAATTATTGAATGAAATGTATTTGAGAAAAGTTAGCTGTGGTGATTGCTCTGAGTTATGATTGAAATTGGATGCGGATGTGAGTTGAGTTTGGGTTATGGCTGTGATATTGACTGGCTTCGTTGTCGTGAGTAATTAACTGATAAGATTTACTTTGGTTTGAGGCTGTGATTGTTATTGGTTTTCTGATTATTTTAGAATTGCTGGAAATTCTGATTTTAGTTGATTATGTCAAGTTGGTAGCTTTTGAATGGTTCATTTGATTACTAAATCAATTTTCTTGAAACCTGAATTTTAAGGTAAAATAGTAGTTTTGAAAATGAACTAGTAATTTGATAGTGAACGATATTGCATGAGGTTAAAGACTAATTTTTCGGAAATTGTTCATAATTCTTTTCACGTTGGACTGGGCTAATTTTCAAGAATGGTTGATGGAAAATTATGATTTTAATTGATGAAAGGATATTAGTTCTTAAACTGAATTATGATGAGATAATTATTGAGAAACTATTATGATAGTTGCTGATAAACGGATGGAGAATTAATTGAGTTTAATTTGAAAGGATTCTATGACTTATGAGTTTAGTTATGAATTGATGAGATGAAAATTGGATTGTTGGATTATGTGATAGTTGCGAATTGTGGATTTTTTGATTAGTTGAGAATCTTCTATTTGATAATTGTTGAGAAAGGATTGTTGATTTGTTAAGAAAGAGGGAACCCGTAAGGGTGGTTAAGTCCAAGTTTTAGGGGAGGTGCTGCCGAAATTTTATAAAAATCTGAGGTTTCATTTGAAAAGTTATTTTAGAAGCTTTGAATTTGGAAAACTATATTACTTGAGTTTTATTTAGTTAAAAAAAATTATAATATTTTAAGTTCGATTTACCAAGGAAAGGTCTATGTTTCGAATTTGAGTTATTTAAGAAAGAAATTATATTTTGAGTTTGATTCAATATAGGAAAAAGTTATGATTTGGGCTTAAAGTAAAGGATTACCTTTTAGAGATTTGTGAATTTATATTATAACATTTGAGTTAGAATAGTAAAGAGAAAAATGAATTTCTTGAGTCTTTTGATAGAGAATTAAACTGGAAAACAATTTTAAAGTTGGTTCGAGTTAAGATTGCTAAAGTAGAAATTATGAAATGATTTGATGATTAAGATTTTTATAGACAAATGCCTGAAAAATTAAGAAAGGTTTAAGAAAAAATATTAAGAATTTAAAGGGGAAAAGAGAATAGGGAACTGATATATGGATTGTTGAGTTTTGGAAAGGAAAATGAAAAGTGATAAAAGGCGGGAAAACCCCACGAACTGTTAGTTGTTTAACTACGGGGAAAACCCATGAATTGATAATTGGTTAAACTCGGGAAGTACCCACGAAATAAATGATCATTGATCTCGGAGAAACCTATAAATTGTTATTTTTTTATATGCGGGAAAAACCCACAGACTGATAATCATTGATTACGGGAATAACCCATGAATTGTTGTATGTTGATCTCGGGTATAACCCATGAACTGAAGATTATTGTTTGCTGTGTATTGATCTCGGGTATAACCCACGAACTGAAGATCGCTATTTTATTGTGTATTGATCTCGGGGACGCCTACGAACTGAGGATCACTGTTTCCCCTTATGCGTATATTATAGGGTCGGGCTTTGCGCCGACTGCCTGTAGTCACGAAGGAGTGGTATTCTTACCACCGACACATATGCACTAAGGACACAAAGGGAAGCCATATCTGGGACTTGTTCCTAGGTAATGTCGGGCTGTAGGGTGTAAACCGACACGTGAGCTCATGGCCTGCTTAGGACAGACATGCATCATATTGGTTGTGCATTTACATTTGGTTGTGTTTGCCTGTATTACTTCTCTGTGATTGTGTTGTTTGTCTTATTGTGATTTGTTTGTGTGTTGAATTGAGTTTCTTACTTGTGCTAGTAGTTTGTGAATGGATAGAGATGATTAATATCTGTTGTTATGACTGAGAATCAATTCTGTGGCTGAAAGATATTTGATATGACAAGTTTTGCGATTGAGATCTGTTTTGGATTTAGAAATTTAATGAAAGTAATTATTTATCTAAAGTAAGATTAAAAAGTATTTCAAAGGGGTTTGACAAAGATGGTTTATTAAGCAAAGTTAATTATTTGCATGTTAATCATTACTTTTATGGCATTCCTATTCCCTACTGAGAACGTGTGGTTTGTTCTCACCCCAAAATCTTCCATCCTTTCAGTGACACAGGTTTGAAGATACAGTTTGAAGCTGTGGGCAATTATAGAATTTATTTATGAGTTAAGTGTATGCAATTTGCTTTCATAGAGTTCCCTCGCCCTTATTGCTTAAGATTTTTATTTTGTATAGAGGGATAGGATTTTTATCTGGGTTTTATTTGAAATCTTTTGTATGACAGATATTATTATTAATAATTATGTGATTATTATTACTTTGAAATGTTTGATATATGATTTTGATAATCAAAAACAAAATTTTTTGGAATTTTCTATAAAATAGAAATGCGATATCGAATTAAAGGCTCAATATTAAATAGTTAATAAAAGAAATAGGTTAGTAACTCCTTACTTTTGGTATGATCATGACGTACTGGAAGTTGGGTCGTTACAATTTACTTTTTTGCTATTTACATTTCTTGTTTATTTCAACCAAAATCTCCATTTCCCTTATAGCCAATAATTGAGCACTCGATTGCAATTTCTAACGAGAACGACCTGGGATTCTACTCCTAGTTATTTTGGTTTGTATTGTGACAACCTTTCAAACTTTGATTGAGGGTTACTCATCGGTCTAGACTATACCTGCAATGAGATTCTTTTATTCAGAAATTCTAGATCGACATTAATCTCTTCCATCACTAAACCCAAGGATGGGCGTGCCACACACCAAGATAGAATGCTCCAGGGCTAATCTTTTTGGTGGCTGATGCATCGTTGGATGTCGGTTAGGAATTTTGCTAATTGAAAGAATGGATTCATTAAAAGTTTAGCGCCCAACTGACAAACAACACAGATCAAAGTTTAGAAAAAGAGCTCAGAAAGTTAAAAATTAAATAACTGGGTGTTCCAAATCCTGAGTCATTCTCCCATGGACTAGCAATCGAGTGCACACCATTGGTTGTGAACTCGGGGTTTTTCACGCATAAGATGGAAATTAAAGGGATTAGAAATTAAATGAGATAAAAACAACAAAATAACAAAGAGCTAGAATTAATAAACAAGTAAAAAAATTAACTAAGCATGCATGAATGGGAAACAACTACTAAGCTACCACTTGAATAAATGATGCTTGATGAACGGATAATTTATACACTTTTTGGCATTATTTTTACATGGTTTTTAGTATGATTTAGTTAGTTTTTAGTATATTTTTATTAGTTTTTAAATAAAAATCACATTTCTGGACTTCACTATGAGTTTGTGTCTTCTTCTGTGATTTCAGGTAATTTCTGGCTGAAATTGAGGGACTTGAGCAAAAATCTGATTCAGAGGCTGAAGAAGGACTGCAGATGCTGTTGGATTCTGACCTTCCTGCACTCGAAATGGATTTTCAGGAGCTACAGAAAACCGATTGGCGCGTTCTCAATTGCGTTGGAAAGTAGACACCCAGGGCTTTCCAGAAATATCTAATAGTCTATACTTTGCCCGAGTTTTGATGACGCAAACTGGCGTTCAAACGGCAACTTCCTGCCCTATTGTAGAGTTAAACGCCAGAAATAGGCTACAACCCGGCGTTTAACTCCAAAAAGAGTCTCTACACATAAAAGCTCAATGCTCAGCCCAAGCACACACCAAGTGTGCCCGGAAGTGGATTTTTGCATCATTTACTTATCTCTCTAAACCCTAGTAACTAGTTTAGTATAAATAGGACTTTTTACTATTGTATTTTAATCTTTTGAATAATTTTATGTTCAGAGATCACGTTTAGGGGGCTGGCCATTTGGCCATGAATGGACCACTTTCACTTATGTATTTTTCAACGGTGGAGTTTCTACACCCCATAGATTAAGGTGTGGAGCTCTGCTGTTCCTCATGAATTAATGCAAAGTACTATTGTTTTCCTATTAAATTCAAGCTTATTCCTATTCTAAGATATTCGCTTGCACTTCAACATGATGAATGTGATGATACGTGACACTTATCACTATTCTCAACCTATGAATGCGTGCCTGACAACCACTTCCATTCTACCTTAGATCGAGCGTATATCTCTTAGCCTCCAGATCAGAGTCTTCGTGTATAAGCTAGAATCAGTTGGCAGCATTGTTGAGATCCGGAATGTCTAAACCTTGTCTGTGGTATTCTGGGTATGATCTGGGATGGAATGACTATGACGAGCTTCAAACTCGCGAGTGTTGGGCGTAGTGACAGACGCAAAAGGATCAATGGATCCTATTCAAATATGATCGAGAACCGACAGATGATTAGCCGTGCGGTGACAGCGCACTTAGACCATTTTTACTGAGAGGACGGACGGTAGCCACTGACAACGGTGATCCCCCAACATACAGCTTGCCATGGAAAAGGAGTATGAATGATTGGATGAAAGTAATAGGAAAGCAGAGGTTCAGAAGCAACAAGCATCTTCATACGCTTATCTGAAATCCCACCAATGAATTACATAAGTATCTCTATCTTATTTTATATTTTATTTATATTTTAATTATCAAAACATCATAACCAATTGAATCTGCCTGACTGAGATTTACAAGATGACCACAGCTTGCTTCAAGCCGACAATCTTAGTGGGATCGACCCTTAGTCACGTAAGCTTTATTACTTGGACGACCCAGTGCACTTGCTGGTTAGTTGTGCGGAATTGTGAAAGAGAATTGAGATTACGATTGTGCGTACCAAGTTTTTGGCGCCATTGGGATCACAATTTCGTGCACCAAGTTTTTGGAGCCATGTCGGGGATTGTTCGAGTTTGGACAACTGACGGTTCATCTTGTTGCTCAGATTAGATAATTTTATTTTAATTTTAAGCTTTTTGTTTTTATTATTTTTATTTTCGAAAAATTTTTAAAAAAATAAATTATTCTATGGCTTCAGAATTTTTAAGAATGAATTCTAGAGTTTCATGATAATCTGTTGAATTCTGGCTGGCTGTGAAGCCATGTCTAATCTTTTGGACCGAGGTTTCAACTTATCATCACAAGAGCTTGTTGATTTCTATCAATCTTGCTCTTGAATGTAATGATCTGCTAAAGCTTGGCTGGCCATTGGCCATGTCTAGTGTTTTGGACCGAAGCTTTCACTGAAAGCTTGGCTGGCTAGTAAGCCATGTTTAATTCCTGGACCGGAGTTTTAGACTAACATTGCATGATTCCAGGAATTCTAATTAGAAATTTTGAAATCCTTATTTTTCTTTTTCCAATTAATTTTCCAAAAAAAAAAATTAATAAAATCATAAAACCAAAAATAATTTTATGTTTCTTGTTTGAGTTTAGTGTCAATTATTAAGTTTGGTGTCAATTGCATGTCTTTATTCTTCTTGCATTTTTCGAAAGTGTGTTCATGTGTTCTTCATGATATTCAAGTTGTTCTTGATGATCTTCTTTGTTTGATCTTTGTATTTTCATGTTTTATGTCTTTTCTTGTTTTTCATATGCATTTTCAATTTGTTAGTGTCTAAAGCTTGAAAATTACTAAGTTTGGTGTCTTGCATGTTTTTCTTTTCTTAAAAATTTTCAAAAATAAGTTCTTGGTGTTCATCTTGACATTCAAAATGTTCTTGGTGTTCATCTTGACATTCAAAGTGTTCTTGCATGTATTGTGTGTTTTGATTCATAATTTTTATGTCTTGTGTCTTTTTTGTGTTTTTCTCTTTCTTCATTAAAAACTCAAAAATAAAAAAAAAATATCTTTCTCTTATTCTTCTCATAAAATTCGAATATTTGAGTTGACTTATTCAAAAATTTTTAAAATTTAGTTGTTTTTTATGAGTCAAGTCAAATCTTCAATTTAAAAATCCTATCTTTTCAAAACTTTTTCAAAAATCAAACCTTTTTCAATTTTCTTTTATAATTTTCGAAAATTTTAAAAATGATTTTCAAAATCTTTTTCTTAATTTCATTCCATATTTTCAAAATATTTACTAACAATTAATGTGATTGATTCAAATTTTAAAGTTTGTTACTTGCCTATTAAGAAGGGTTCAATCTTTAAATTTTAGAATCATATCTTTTAGTTTCTTGTTAGTCGAGTAATCAACTTTAATTTTCAAAATCAAATCTTTTTAATTTCCTTTTCAAATATTTTTCAAATTGACTTTCAATCATATCTTTCAATCATATCTTTTTCCAAACTTAATTTCAAAATCTTTTCTAACTTCTTATCTTTTCAAAATTGATTTTCAAATCTTTTTCAATTAACTACTTGACTTTTTGTTTGATTTTAAAAGTTTTCTATTTCAATCATATATTTTTCAAAACCACCTAACTACTTTTCTCTCTAATTTTTGAAAATCACTAACCCCTTTTTCAGAATTACCTTTCATTAACTAATTGTTTTAAATTTCAATTTTATTTTATTTTCCTTCTTAATTTTCGAATACTAACCAATAATTAAAATAAAAACAAAAATATTTTTCTTTTCCTTTTAATTATTTTCGAAAATTCTCCATCTTATCTCCTTCTATTTATTTATTTATCTATTAACATTTCTCTTCTACTCAAAATTCGAACCCCCTCTTCTCCTCTGTGTTTGAATTCTTATCTTCTCCTTCTTCTATTCTTCTCTTCTTCTACTCACATAAAGGAATCTCTATACTGTGACATAGAGGATTCCTCTTCTTTTCTGTTCTCTTCTTTTTCATATGAGCAGGAACAAGGATAAGAACATTCTTGTTGAAGCTGACCCTGAACCTGAAAGGACTCTAAAGAGGAAGCTAAGGGAAGCTAAGGCACAACTCTCTGGAGAGGACTTGACAGAAATTTTCGAAAAAAAAGGAGACATGGCCGAACCTAATAACAATGGTGGAGATGCAAGGAAGATGCTTGATGACTTTATTGCACCCTCTTCTAAATTCTATGGAAGAAGCATCTCAATTCCTGCAATTGGAGCAAATAACTTTGAGCTTAAGCCTCAATTAGTTTCTCTAATGCAGCAGAATTGCAAGTTTCATGGATTTCCAACGGAAGATCCTCATCAGTTTTTAGCTGAATTCTTGCAAATCTGTGACACTGTCAAGACCAATGGAGTTGATCCCGAGGTCTACAGGCTTATGCTTTTCCCTTTTGCTGTAAGAGACAGAGCTAGAACATGGTTGGATTCACAACCTAAGGAAAGCCTGAACTCTTGGGATAAGCTGGTAAGTGCTTTCCTAGCCAAATTCTTTCCACCTCAAAAGATGAGCAAGCTTAGAGTGGAAATCCAAACCTTTAGACAGTAGGACACCTTTTTGGCATTGTTTTTACATAGTTTTTAGTATGATTTAGTTAGTTTTTAGTATATTTTTATTAGTTTTTAAATAAAAATCACATTTCTGGACTTCACTATGAGTTTGTGTGTTTTTCTATGATTTCAGGTAATTTCTGGATAAAATTGAGGGACTTGAGCAAAAATCTGATTCAGAGGCTGAAGAAGGACTGCAGATGCTGTTGGATTCTGACCTCCCTGCACTTGAAATAGATTTTCTGGAGCTACAAAAACCCAATTGGCGCGCTCTCAATGGCGTTGGAAAGTAGACATCCAGGGCTTTCCAGCAATATTTAATAGTCTATACTTTTCTCGAGTTTTGACGATGCAAACTGGCGTTCAAACGCCAACTTCCTGCCCTATTCTGGAGTTAAACGCCAGAAATAGGTTACAAATCAGAGTCAAACGCCAGAAATAGGCTACAACCTGGCGTTTAACTCCAAAAGGGTCTCTACACATGAAAGCTCAATGGTCAGCCCAAGCACACACCAAGTGGGCCCGAAAGTGGATTTCTACATCATTTACTCATCTCTGTAAACCTTAGTAACTAGTTTAGTATAAATAGGACTTTTTACTATTGTATTTTAATCTTTTGAATAATTTTATGTTCAGAGATCACGTTTAGGGGGCTGGCCATTCGGCCATGCGTGGACCACTTTCACTTATGTATTTTTCAACGGTGAAGTTTCTACACCCCATAGATTAAGGTGTGGAGCTCTGCTATTCCTCATGAATTAATTCAAAGTACTATTGTTTTCCTATTCAATTCAAGCTTGTTCCTATTCTAAGATATTCGCATGCACTTCAACAAGATGAATGTGATAATCCGTGACACATCACTATTTTTAACCTATGAACGCGTGCCTGACAACCACTTCCGTTCTACCTTAGATCGAGCGTATATCTCTTAGCCTCGAGATCAGAGTCTTCGTGGTATAAGCTAGAATCAATTGGTAGCGTTGTTAAGATCCGGAACGTCTAAACCTTGTTTGTGGTATTCTAGGTAGGATCTTGGATGGGATGACTGTGACGAGCTTCAAACTCGCGAGTGTTGGTCATAGTGACAGACGTAAAAGGATCAATGGATCTTATTCCAACATGATCGAGAACCGACAGATGATTAGCCGTGCAGTGACAGCGCACTTGGACCATTTTCACTGAGAGGACGGACGGTAGATATTGACAACGGTGATCCCCCAACATACAGCTTGCCATGGAAAGGAGTATGAATGATTGGATGAAAGCAATAGGAAAGCAGAGGTTCAGAAGCAACAAGCATCTTCATACGCTTATCTGAAATCCCACCAATGAATTACATAAGTACCTCTATCTTATTTTATATTTTATTTATATTTTAATTATGAAAACATCATAACCAATTGAATCTGCCTGACTGAGATTTACAAGATGACCATAGCTTACTTCAAGCCGACAATCTCCGTGGGATCGGCCCTTACTCACGTAAGGTTTATTACTTGGACGACCCAGTGCACTTGCTGGTTAGTTGTGCAGAATTGTGAAAGAGAATTGAGATTACGATTGTGCGTACCAAGTTTTTGGCGCCATTGAGATCACAATTTCGTGCACCAATAACTAATGTAAACTATAAAGATTGAAGTAATAAGCTAATGAGGATATAATTCAATGTAAGAAAGAACCTTGATTAGGAGTTGAGAGTTAAGGAATCCTATCCTTGTCTTAACCACAACCCTGGCAATTACAATGAGTTAATCCCACTTAGTTAATCCCTAAACAATGAGAAAAGTCAAGTAGGCATAATTGGTCTTAATCCATAAATCCTACCTAATTTACTAATTGAGCTTAGTAAAAAGCTAGCGTTAGTGGAAACAAGATCAACTAACAACTTAAAAACTACCATTCAATGTTGGACATTAATGACTCTAGGACCCTAATTACTCAACTCCAAGCCAAGGAATGAAAACTTACTCCATATTCAAAATGATGATTTCAACAAACACTTGGAAGGTATAATAATAAAGCATAGTAAATTGAAAAATCTAATAAAAACTGTAGCCAAATAATGTAAAAAATCAATACTAAAAATTCAGTCAAGCATATATAAATCTCAAAACCTCAAATTCATTAACAAGAAACTTAAGGATTTATAAGTGCATATACTAACAAAGTAACTTTGATCATAAGAAAATATAAGTAAATATAATGCAAATGATGAGAAAATTGAGAACAAATCACAATTGAGACAAGCTAAATTCCAAAATTAAAATGTAAATTGCATACCCTAATAAACCCTAGTGATAAGTGAGTGTTTTTCTCCCTAGAAAGACTATGAGAAACTTCACTAAAAATCTTCCCCATGATGTATAAGTGTGTTCCACCCTTGAGAGAGCTTCTTTATAGCTTTAAAGACTCCAAAATTGGGCCAAAAATGCCCCCAACGCGCAGCACATGACATTTTAAATGAGGCATGCACTGGTACTCGTGCATATGCACACTTGTAGAAATTCTTATTTGTGCGTACGCACGCATGCATCCGAGTGCTTCTCTCCTTTGTTTCTTCATGAATTCTCCCATTTTTCATGCTTTTCTTCCGCTTCTTTAAAGTCATCCTTGTCTATTGGTCCTGAAATCACTCAACAAACATATCACGGTATAGAATGGGAGAAAAGTGAATTAAAAATTGGCAATTTTAAGCATAAAAATAATGCTTTCAACAATTAGGTGCAATTTAGAGAGAATTTACAAAGGCATGCTATTTAAGTGAATAAATGCAAATTTATGTGATGAAATTCACTCATTTCAAGCCAAAAATTATCATAAAATGTTGATTCATCAGTGGCATCAAACACGCCAGTGAAGGGTGATGCCAGGGCATTTCGGCTAGTTTCACTGACCTTTTCTTTACTGTTTTAGGATAGTTTCTTGCATTTTCTTAGGAAATAAGCAAGTTTTGGGTATAATTTCACTTACATCTTGATTCAAGCAAACATTGTGAATTTTATATGATTTCATAAGAATTATGCATGAATTTAATGACAAATTGGATGATGCATGACTCATAACTTGGATTAGAGCTTTGATGCACTTTATTTGCTTGATTTCAGGACAAAGGAAGCAAGGAAAAGCCACGTTAGTAGCCACGTTAGTCTAACTAACGTGACCACTAACGTGGAATGGGAGCCAGCTTGCAACGTTAATGAGAAAAGTGATCGCCAATAACGTCTTCGAAGCCATCATAGTCCACGTTAATTACCACGTTAACTACATTAACGTGGCAGTTAATGTGGAGGAAAAGGAAGCTCCAAGCGTTAGTGGTAAAAGTGAGTGCCACTAACGCTCCAAAAGGGCAATTGGCTACGTTAAGAGCCATGTTAACTCAGTTAACGTGAACTCTAACGTGGAAGGAGCAAGGAATCGCCAACGTTAGTGACACTCACCTTTGTCACTAATGTTGGACTAAGCCACTATGAGCCACGTTAGTTACCACGTTAATTACATTAACGTGGAAGCTAACGTGGAGGAAAGGATGATGAGCCAATGTTAGTGACACTCACCTTTGTCAATAACGTTGGAGATGGCAATCAACACCATGTTAGTGGTCACGTTAATGTAATTAACGTGAGACAGTAACATGGGAAAGGGGCGTTTTGGAGCGTTAGTG
Organism: Arachis hypogaea; assembly: GCF_003086295.3. Taxonomy (NCBI): domain Eukaryota; kingdom Viridiplantae; phylum Streptophyta; class Magnoliopsida; order Fabales; family Fabaceae; genus Arachis; species Arachis hypogaea. Next base: position 53,400,103 of record NC_092051.1, read on the forward strand.
AAAAAGGTAGGTGTCACTAACGCTCTCGAAAATTTGGCAAGCCTACGTTAAAGGTCACGTTAACTATACTAACGTGAACTCTAACGTAAGGAGAAAGGGGTACTATCAACGTTATTGGGAAAGGTAAACCCCAGTAACGTTTGCGAAGGGCCAAGAGGCAACGTTAGTGGTCACGTTAGTGCCACTAACGTTGAAGTTAACGTGGACCATTTTGGATTAGGAACGTTAGTGAAAAAGGTGATTGTCACTAATGTTCTCGACCCCACATTTTCACTTAACGTTAACACCACTAACGCCCTAAGCTAAAGTCCATGCCTACTGCACACTTTCTCTGCAAGTGAAGCTGGGCCCACTAAAGATGATAAATGCTTCAACTCAAGATCCAAAGGCCCATATCCAAGACTTGAAGAGCCAACTAGAAGATCAGAAGAGTAGTATAAATAGGAGAAGTTTTGAACTAGAGAGAAGCTTTTGAATTGAGAGGACTACTCTTTGTATAATTTTACTTTCTCTGCAACTTCCAGTTTTACTTTCAGAATGCATTCTCCATCTTTGTTTTCCATTCTCAGAGCCATGAACAACTAAACCACTTTCATTGGGTTAGGGAGCTCTATTGTAATTTGATGGATCAATAATAGTTTTCATTATTCTTATTCTTTCTATTCTCTTGATTTTACTAGAAAGCTTTCAATCTTCATCCAATTGGGTAGTTGTCTTGGAAAAGAAGCTATTCATACTTGGATCTGTTCGGAACCTTGGAAGAAGAATGAAGGGATCATGCTAGAAATGCTTTCTCATGTTGGACCAAATTGGGAGTTGGGCGGATATGGTGACATATAATTCTCCCAATACTTTGATTTGGAAATACATGTGGTACAATCAGTGACCATACTTCATCTCTTCTCATGAGCAATTAGACCAAGGAATTGGCTATTGATCAAGATTTGAGAGATTGAATTACCAAGAAATTGGAATTCAATCACTTAAGATTGCCAAGGAGATCAATGAATGCATTGATTGAGGAAGATATGAAAATGAACTTGATCCAGAGAATGCAACATCTCCTAAGCCCAATGAATCCCCCATTTCTAATCTTACCCATTCTCTTTACTTTCTGCCATTTACTTTCATGCTAAATTCCCCATTCCCCATTTAAGATTCTGCAATTTACTTTCCGTCATTTATATTCAGCTCTTTATTTCCAGCATTTACATTTTCTGCCATTTACTTTCCCGCCATTTAATTTCCTACAATTCTCAAATCAATTTCTGCTTAGCTCAACTAGAACATTCCTCCAATTAAAGTTGCTTGACCAATCATCCCTGTGGAATTCGACCTCACTCTATTGTGAGTTTTTACTTGACGACAATTCGGTATACTTGCCGAGGGAAATATGTTGAGAGACAAGTTTTCGTGCATCAAAGGGCGTGCCACATGCCCATATCCACAAGCCCAATTACCAAGATCCAAGCCCATGATGCTAAAGAATTGAATTACCATGTTTTGAATCTCAATTACAAGGAAGATCACTAGTTAGTTAAGAGTCATTAAGAAAAGATTTGATTTGAATTTGATTTTATTCTATTTTGATTTAGTTTTGAATTTGAATTCTAAGTTATTGTTTAGGTTTTTTATCTTTGATTATTGCATTATTGTTTCTAAGAGAGAATTTTTGTTCTTCATTTCAAAAATTCAAATCTATTGGAAAATTATTTTAATGTGAGTTAAATTTCATGAACAACTAGAAAATTAAATCACAGAAATTGAGCTTGAAGATTCTCTCTCTCAATATTTATGGTTTTGAAATTAGATTTGATGTGTGACAGTGAATCAACTAAATTCAGATCTTAAGAGTTGTGTGGTTTAGAAATCAGAAAATGCACTTCAGCTCTTATAATGAGCAATTGATTAAGGAATTGGTAATTGGTTAGGTTAAGAGAAATTGAATCACCAAGGAATTGGGATTCAATTACCTATAATTTGCCGGAGATCAATAATTGCATGATTGAGATAGAGGTGAAACTCATTGATCTGGAAAATTTAACATCTCTAATCCTCAACATTCTATCTTATCTCATCTTTGATTCCTTTATGATCTTTATTGTTAATTCGTTTCTATTCTAAATTATTTACATTCTTGTTATTTACTTTCAGTCATTTACATTCCAGTTATTCACTTTAATGCCATGTTCTTTAGTTTATGTTTCTTGATTAATCATCATCCCAATATGAATTGTCTAACTAAAATAATCAATTAATCATTGTTTGTTTAATCCATTAATCCCTGTGGAAATGATAAGCCACTCACCGTGGTATTACCTGATAAGATCCGGTGCACTTGCCCGTAGTTTGTGGATGTTATAAAATTTTGTATCAAGATAATGCCGTGTACACGAGAGTACTAGGCAGAACTAGATACTCGCATCGTGTGACACCTTTGCGTACGCATGCATATCAGATTTTTAAAAGCTCATATGTTGCAGAATTCAGTTTTACAACCCAAACTTTAAACCTTTACAACTTTTTCTATTCATTTTTCAACCATTCTTGAACCATTGGAAAGATTATTGAATAAATTTTCTTAAAAGTCAAATTTCATTGCATTTCCAGCTCCAAGGGCCGTGTTACGGTCTACCGAAGTTAGCCAAAACCCATTTTTACTCAAAGATAATATTTTCCAAATTCTTCCAACCTCAAGAAACTCTTCATCCCAAAATAAACCAAAACGATAAAAAATCCTTTCTAAAGATGCTCAGTACACATTCACCATTTCCAAATTCTTCCAACCTCAAATTTCATACACACACAATCACCATCCAAGCATCAATTTCAACTATACATCAATTACACATTTTAATTCTATCCAATTTCACAATTCAAACTTATTCCTAAGGGCATCTAGACTAGGACTTCATTGCACATTACATGGTATTTAAATGAAACTTAAATTGTACTTTAGCCGATTTTTCTTCCAAGCTCAAAACCGCTGAAAAGATAGTTCAACCACCAAAGTTTAACTCCAAGCAATCCAATTCACCAAATCAACTCCAATCAACACCAATTTTAATCTAATACCTTACAATTACAAAAAATCAACACTAGGGCTCACAATATCAACAAACCACAAGGGTTCAGGGAATTTCTTACCTTATCCACCGAAGCATAGGGTGAAACCCACCAATAGCTCATACTAGAGCACCCCTAAATAACCAAAATCACAAGATTTCTCAATACACAAAACCTAAATTCACGAAAATGGGAAAAAGGGATAACTGGGCATAAAATTCAGAATTCCTTATCACTTTGTTTGGCTAGAATCGAGGAGCTCGATAAGAGCTTCGCGTGGCCAAAAATGACTCGTCAATCAGAGCTGCGGATCAGAAGTTATGAGCAAAATAAAAAGAAGGTGAATAGTGCACAAGAGTTTCTCCTACCTTCTCTTCTCTATTCGTGTGTCTCTCTTTAATGGGGGTGGAGCATTTATTTTGTTCTAAATTGGCTTAAGTGTAAGGCTTAATATGTGGGCTTGGACTTGGTTCACTGATGCCAGGGCATTTTGGCCAGTTTCACTGACCTTTTCTTTACTGTTTTTAGGGTAGTTTCATGCATTTCCTTAAAAAATAAGCTAGTTTTGGGTAGATATTCACTTACATCTTGATTCAAGCATACATTGTGCACTTTACATGATTTCATGAGAATTTTGCATGAATTTAATGACAAATTGGATGTTGTATTTCCCATGACTTGGACTAGAACTTTGATGCACTCTATTGCTTGATTTCAGGACAAAGGAAGCAAGGAAGAACCACGTTAGCAGCCACATTAATCTAATTAACGTAACTCCTAACGTGGAATGGGAGTAACTTGCAAAGTTAATGAGAAAAGTAATCACCAATAACGCTCTCGAAGCCATCATTGCCCATGTTAAGAGTCACGTTAACTAAGTTAACGTGAACTCTAACGTGGAGGAAAGGAAATGGAGCCAACATTAATGACACTTACCTTTGTCACTAAGGTTGGACCAAGCTCATAAGTGGCCACGTTAAGAGCCACGTTAACTTAGTTAACGTGGCCTCTAACGTTAAGAAGTAAAGGGGAAGCCAACATTAGTGACATTCAACTTTGTCACTAACGTTGGCCAAGTCACGTTAACTTCCACATTAACCTAGTTAACGTGGAAGCTAACGTGAAGAAAGTAGGTGATCAACAATGTTAGTGACATCAAACATTGTCACTAACGTTGGGATTAACCCACACAAGCCCCAATAAGCCACGTTAACACCCACGTTAACCTAGTTAACATGGAAGCTAACGTGAAGAAGGAAGGTGATCGCCAACGTTAATGACACCTAACATTGTCACTAACGTTGGAAGGAGCCCACACAAGCCACAATGAGCCACGTTAACTCCTACGTTAACTTAGTTAACGTGGAAGCTAACGTGAGGAGGAGAGATGATAAGCCAACATTAGTAACATTCACCTTTGTCACTAACGTTGGAGATGGCTAGCACAGCCACGTTAAAGGTCACGTTAACCTAGTTAACGTGAACTCTAACGTGGGAGCTAGGGGCACATTGGAACGTTAGTGACAAAGGTAAGTGTCACTAACGTTCTCGAAGGTTGGCAAGCCCACGTTAAGGAGCCACGTTAACTAAGTTAACGTGGACTCTAACGTAGGGAAGGAGGAGGCTTCTCAACGTTATTGGGAAAGGTAAGTCCCATTAACGTGTGCGAAGGACAAAGAGGCAACGTTAGTGGCAAAGTTTGTGCCACTAACGTTGAGGTTAACGTGGCTCTTACTCGGGTGAGGAACGTTAGTGAAAAAGGTGATTGTCACTAACGTTCTCGAACCCATATTTTCACTGAACGTCAACACCACTAACGTCCTGAGCTAAAGTCTCTGCCCACTTCATACTTTCTCTCTGCAAGTAAAGCCAAGCCCACTGAAGAAGATAACTGCTTCAAACTCAAGATCCAAAGGCCTATACCCAAGACTTGAAGAGCCAACTAGAAGATCAGAAGAGTAGTATATATAGGAGTAGCTTTGAATTATTTTGAGGAGTTGGAAATTATAGGGAGCCTCTTGGCATAGAACTACTCTCTGTATTTTACTTTCTCTGCACTTCTAGTTTCATCATGTATTCTCCATCTTTGTTTTCATTTTCCAGAGCTATGAACAACTAAACCCCTTTCATTGGGTTAGGGAGCTCTGTTGTAATTTGATGGATCAATACTAGTTTTCATTATTCTTCTTCTATCTTTTCTCTTGATTTTACTTGAAAGCTTTCGATCTTCATCCAATTGGGTAGTTATCTTGGAAAATAAGCTATTCAAACTTGGATCTCTTCTGAACCTTGAAAGAGGAATGAAGAGATCATGCTAGAAATGCTTTCTCATGCTGGACCAAATTGGGTTTGGATGGATATGTGACTATAATCCTCTCAACACTTGATTTGGGAAATGCATGTGGTATAATCAGTGACCATACTTCATCTCTTCTCATGAGCAATTGACCAAGAAATTGGCTATTGATCAATATTTGAGAGATTGAATTACAAGGAATTGTAATTCGATCACTTAAGATTGCCAAGGAGATCAATGAGTGCATTGATTGAGGAAGAAATGAAAATGAAATTGATCCGGAGAATGCAACATCTCCTGAGCCCAATGAACTTCCCATTTCTGATCTTACCCATTCTCTTTAATTTTTGTCATTTACTTTTATGAGCAATTACCCCATTCCCATTTAAGATTCTGCAATTTACTTTCCGTCATCTACATTCAGCTCTTTATTTCTAGCATTTACTTTTCTGTTATTTACTTTCCCGCCATTTAATTTTCTGCAATTCTCAACTCAAATTCTGATTCGCTCAACTAGAACATTTCTCTAATTAAAGTTGCTTGATCAATCAATCCATGTGGAATTCGACCTCACTCTATTGTGAGTTTTTACTTGACGACAAATTCGGTACACTTGCCGAAGGAAATTTGTTATGAGACAAGTTTTCTGCGCATCATTCACTCGGTTTAGCCCATTGGTCCAATTTTGGGCCAAAACTTCTAAGATTAGTGTTTTAATTTGTATTCCAATTATTTTTAACTCCCCAATCTATAAATTTTAATTCCTTGACTTCATTCACTCACAAATTATTTTAAGTCGGTACTTGATGAGCGAATATTTTATACGCTTTTTGGCATCATTTTCATATAGTTTTTAGTATTTTTTATTTAAGATTTATTAAGTTTTCATAGATTTTTGTGTAAAATTCACTTTTTTGGATTCTACTATGAGTTTGTGTGTTTTTCTGCAATTTCAGGTATTTTCTGGCCGAAATTGAGGAGCTGTCGTTCAACGCCAGCCATCTATCCCAGTCCAGGCGTTCATCGCCCACAAGGAGGTAGCCAGTGTCCAATTGCCCAAGAAGGACCCCCATGCAGGTGTTCAACATCCAAGGAGTCTCCTAGCTCATGGATCTCATCAAAGCTCAGTCCAAACACTCACCAAGTGGGCTTGGAAGTGGATTTTTGCACTAAAAGACTGTTTTACCCTTTCTTATGTAATCCTTAGTCATTAGTTTAATATTTAAAGTAGAAGATCACTCTTTGTTAAAAAACTTTTCGATATTCCACCACTTTTACACATTCTTTCATATTGTATTTTCTATCAGTATGAGTTTCTAAGCCTCCTAGGTTGAGGGGAGGAGCTCTGCTAAGTTCTATGGATTAATAAAGTACCACTGTTCTTACTCAATTTGTGTTTGATTCTCTATTCTAAGATGTATCTTTGTTCTTCATTCTAAGACCTTGTGCCTGACAACCACCTGTGTTCTTCTTGGGTTCGTGTGAATGCGTAACTGGAAAACATTGAACCATTAACTTGATTATACATCTCTTAGACGGCTAATCCACGACTTTTTTGGGGACTTCTCGAGACACCAGTTCAGCCGAGGTACGGGGAGATCAGAATCTTTGTGGTAGAGGCTAGAATTAAAGGTGCAACATTCTCTAATCCATAAGATTCGACCTTGTCTATGGTATTTTGAGTAGAATCAGTAAGGAGAATGAACTACAGGAGCTTCAACCTCAATCAAAATGGATCCACACTAACCCTGGAGTTCAGATCAGTAGGAGCATCGGCGACCTCTCAACCGGCGTTGATCACATACAGCCTGCCATAGAAGAAATCATTCACAGTTTAAGAAGACATTAAGACCGGATTAATCTAGAAGAACAAAGCATCTCCAAGCTTTAACCATCTTTTTGTCATTGCAAACATATCAACCTAGTTAAGTCCTCTTTATTTTCTTTTTATGCATTTATACAAATCCAACAACTCTCCTATCCGCCTGACTAAGATCTACAAGATAACCATAGCTTGCTTCAAACCACAATCCTCGTGGGATCGACCCTGACTCGCTCAGGTATTACTTAGACAACCCAGTGCAGTTGCTGGTTCAGTTGTACGAATTGTAGGAATTCGTGCACCAAGTTTTTGGCGCCATTGCCGGGGATTGTTCGAGTTTGGATAACTGACGGATTATCTTGTTGCTTAGTTTAGGTAGTCTTTAATTTTGTTAGAGTCTTTTATTTTAATTTCTTTTTTTCGAATAATAAATTTTTTTTCAAAAACCTTTACTTTTCCTTATTTTTTGGTTTGAGTCTTTTGTTCTTGTTCTTGTTCTTGTTCGAATTTCCTTGAGTCTTTTTTCTAAAAATTTTCAAAAATAGTCTCTTTTGTTCGAGTCTTATGTCAATCTTTAAGTTTGGTGTCTTCATGAGTCTTTTCTTTTAAAATTTTTCGAAAATTAGTGTCAATTTTTAAGTTTGGTGTCTCTTGCATGTTCTTATTTTCTTTGAGTCTTTTGAGTTTTATTCTTGGTGTTCTTCTTGATCTTCAAAGTGTTCTTGTTTTTCTTCTTGTTTTGATCGTAAAATTTTTAAGTTTGCTGTCTCTTTGTGTTCTTCTTTGCAATTTTCTCATAATAGTGTCTTTAGATCTAAAAAATTTAAGGTGGCGTCTTTTTGTTGTTTTTCTCTTTCCTCATTAAATTCAAAAATAAAAAAAAAATATATATTTTCTTATCTTTATCTTAATTTTCGAAAATTACAACATATTTTTCAAATTTTAATTTCAAAATCATTATCTTATCTTATCTTAGTTTTAAATTTCAAAATTAAAATCTTTTCAAAATCAAATCTTTTAAAAAAAATCATATCTTTTTCAAAATCTTATCTTATATTATTTCAAATTCAAAATTTAAAATTCAATTTCAAATTTCAAAATTAAATCTTTTTCAAAACTCAAATTTCAAAATTCAATTTTCAAAATTTAAAATTTAAAATTTAAAATTTCATAATCAAATACTTTTAAAAAATATCAAATTTCAAATCTTATCTTTTTCAAATATTTTCAATTTCTTATCTTATCTTTTATAATTTCAAATTTTAAAATCAAATCTTTTAAAAATCTTTTCTAAAAGAAAGAGAAAACAAGTAACTATCTTTTCAAATTTGATTTTCAAATCTTTTTAATTTAGATCATATCTTTCTTAACCTCTTTTCAAATCTTTATCTTATTTTCTCTTTTTTCTTTTTCAAAACTTCCTAACTACTTCTTATCTCTTCTAATTTTCTAAAATCCTTCTTCTATTTCTCTCTCTTCTTTTTTGAAATTCCTTAATTAGTTTTTAATTCTTTTTAATTGATTAACCTTAATTTTTGAATTTAATTAATAAATAAAATAAAAAAAATATTTTAATTCTTGTTTCTCTCTAATATTCGAATTCTTCTTCTCCTTCTTCTGTCTTTATTCTTCTTTCCTTTCTTCTTAACATCTCACAGGGAGTTCTCTATTCTTGAATATAGAACTCCCATTATCCTTCTTTCTTGGTTTCTTCTTCTTGTTTATGACCAGGAACAGGGATAAAGAGCCTCTCTTTAATCTTGATCCTGAACCTGAGAGGACTTTAAGGAGGAGCTTACAACAAGTTAAAGAACAACACTCCGGAAGAAACCTCTCAGAAAATTTCAAACAGGAAGTTGACAACATGGCAGCCGAACCTAATCATGAAGGAGAGGCAAGAAAGGTTATTGGTGCTTACACCAAACCAACCTCTGACTTCTATGGCCGAAGTATCTCTATATCTGCCATTGGAGTTAACAACTTTGAGCTGAAACCTCAACTGGTGACCTTAGTTCAACATAACTGCCAATACCATGGACTTCCACAGGAAGATCTAAATAAATTCTTATTTGACTTCTTGCAGATATGTGACACAGTCAAGACCAATGGAGTGAGTCCTAAGGTTTATAAACCTATACTTTTTCCTTTTGCTGTAAGAGACAGAGCTAGATTGTGGTTAGATTCTCAACCTAAAGAGAGTCTTGACACATGGGAGAAGGTGGTCAATGCATTATTGACCAAGTCCTTCCCACGTCAAAAGTTGAGCAGACTTAGGATGGAAGTTCAAACCTTCAGACAAAAAGTGGGTGAATCCCTCAATAAATCTTGGGAGAGATACAAGCAACTTATCAGAAGATGTCCTCTCAACATGATCTCAGACTGGACCACACTAGACATCTTCTTTGATGGCCTTTCTAAGATATCCAAGATGTCACTAGATAACTCTACTGGTGGATCAATCCACTGGAAGAAAACGCCTGAAGAGGCAAGAGAACTCATTGACATGGTTTCAAAGAACCAGTTTATGTACACTTCTGAAAGAAACCCTATGAGTAATGGAAAACTTCAGCAGAAAGGAGTTCCTGAAGTTGACACTCTGAATGCCATATTGGATTAGAACAAGATCTTAACCCAGCAGGTCAATATGATCTCTCAGCATTTGACTGGAATGCAAGTTGCATCTGGCAGCACTCAAGAAGCTTCTTCTGAAGTAGAATCTTATGATCCTGACCAACCCACCATGGAAGAGGTGAATTACATGGGAGAACCCTATGGACACACCTACAATCCCGCATAGAAGAATCATCCTAATCTTTCATGGAAGGATCAACAGAAGCCTCAGCAAGGCTTCAACAATAATCAAGGTGGAAGAACCCAGAATAGGTTCAACAATAGACCACTATTCCCATCTTCTCAAGGAAATATGAAAACTCCTAAGCAGATCCTTTCTGACTTAGTTACTATAGTCTCCGACCTCTCTAAGACCACTCATAGTTTCTGTTCATACCCTGGGTCGAGCTGTCTGACCCGGGATGTTTAGCGACAAAGCAACTGATCTCTTTATGTCATACTATCCGACCTCTTCTCAAAGAGCTCGACCAAATTGCCAGGAAAGCCCAATAAAGGGCCCAAATAGAGGAATACGACCCCAATCCGAAGGCAGCCCAAGCCTACTGAGAGAAGGGCGGTTCCCTTGAAGATAAGATGACCTCACTCAAAGATAAGATAAGATAAGATAACTAACTTATCTTATCTAAAAAGGTCACTCCACATCATTATAAATACACTGGAGCACCCAGGTATAACTCATACTCTGATTCTACTAAAAACCTACTTAATACCCTTGCTAACTTAAGTATCGGAGTCCCTTGCAGGTACCACCACCTTCCGGTGACAAAGGATCAGCAGCATTACCAGTCCAACAAGTCAGACGCGACTGCTCCGGCCACCACCCACACGCCGGACACATCATCGCCGATCAGTACAGAAGATCTCGTCCGAGATTGACCTACAGTTTCAGGTAACCTCGGAACATTGGCGCCGTTGCCGGGGAATCTGGAAGTCATCCCACCACCATGGTGAATGACCTTGACAATGACCACGATTCGGATCTAGAAGATAGAACGCCGCACAAGAACGCGGACACTACAGCAAAAGATACTCCTCAAGCTAACAAAAACAATGATTCACCAAATATGGGAGCCGTGGAGGCACTTCAAGATCGTTTAAAGCAACTCAAAAAAGAGGTGGAGCACCAACGAGAAGCTGCGAGAGATCTACGAAGGGAAGTTAGGCGACACCACGAGTTAGAGGACAAGATCCTAAAACTTGAAGCAGATCTCAAGACCAAAACTACTCGATCCGGTCACGAAGATGACTCCCGTAAGGACCAAGATCCATTCACCAAAGAGATCATGAGGACCAAAATCCCAAAGGACTTTAAACTTCCCAACATGACTTTATACGATGGCATAGCAGATCCCGGCCATCATCTTAGTAACTTCAGAAGTAGAATGTACCTCACCGACGCCTCAGATGTAATTCACTGCAAAGCCTTTCCGACTACTTTAACAAAGACAGCAATTAGATGGTTCGACAATCTACCTCCTAGGTCTATCTCAAGCTTTGATGACTTAGCCAAGATGTTTTTGGCCAGATTCTCCATCCAAAAAGACAAATTTAAGCACGCCCCACATCTCTGAACGAAGTGCAAGAACGAGCAGAGAAGTACATCAACATGGAGGAAACCTCTCGACTAGGAGAGACCTCAAAATCCAGATTCAACTACTCCTCCCGAGATAAGGATAAAGAATCCAACAAGAAAGATGATTAACAAGGGGAAAAATAAAAAAATATCATAGTTACACCCCTCTTCGGGTGTCCCTTGTGGATGTCTACAGAGAAGTTTGCCATACTGAAAAAATACCCTCAGCTCGACCACTCAAAGGCAGAAAAAGAGGAGGAAATCAGACTGAATATTGTGAATATCATCGAATCTGTGGGCATTCTACCAACGAATGCTTTGACTTAAAGAACGTCATAGAAAAACTAGTAAGAGATGGAAAATTAGGTCGATACATAGCCACCCAAGACGATGAGCAAAGAAAAAGGAGAAGGGACGAAGATGTCGGACGAACTGAGCGATCACCTCGTACAACAGAGAGACACGTCCACATGATACACGGAGGATTTGTGGGAGGAGGAATCTCCAAATCATCTCGCAAAAGATATCTTAATGAAGTATATCATGTCGAGGGAAAAGAGGAAGCACCCGACATCCCCACAATTACTTCTACCAAAGAAGACGCATCCGGCATCATCTCTGGACACGATGATCCCATGGTCATCATTATTATACTGGCAAACGTAAATCTCCACCACACATTGGTAGACCAAGGAAGCTCCGTGATGACATGTCACCATGTCATGTTTTTCTATGCTTTTTCATTTGTTTTCAATACGTTTTATGCACTTTCTTGAGCCATAAGCAAGCCAATTGGGTAGATTTTCATGTTTCCTTTGATTTAATCAATCATGTATGAATTCATGCTATTTCATGAGGTTTTATGCTATAATTGTCACATAGTATGATAAAATGAATATCTCATGATTTTAGGCATAGCTTTGATGTGTTTGGTTGATTAATGATAGGTGAAGAAAGCTTGGAGAAAGGTTGAAGCAAGAAGGAATGGCTAGGAGTAAAGGGAGGACAATGGAATAAGTGAAATTGAACCAGAAAGCAAAAAGCTGGACCTAAAGTTAGCCTCAAACTTTTGCACAAACTTTTGGGTGAAAAGTTAGCCCCAACGTTAGACCCCTAACTTTTGGGCTAACGTTGGAACTTAAAAATCACTCCCTGGGCACCAAAAGTTTGCGCCAACGTTAGACCCCTAACTTTTGGGCTAACGTTGGCACATGAGAATCACCCCTGGGCACCAAAAGTTTGCGCCAACGTTAGCCCCTAACTTTGAGGCTAACGTTGGCATGAAGAAAACCTCCCTGGGCACCAAAATTTTGCGCCAACGTTAGCCCCCTAACTTGGTGGCTAATGTTGGCACATGAAAATCACAAAGGGAGAGCAAAAGTTTGCGCCAACGTTAGCCCCTAACTTTTTGGCTAACGTTGGCGCCATGAGTGTGCAAGGGGTATACTTCCAACAAGAATAACTTGAGCTACAGAGCTCCAAATGAGGTGATTCAAGAAGCATTGGAAAGTAGGAATCAAGAGCTTTCCAAGCATATATGCCACTGCATGGTGGACACTAAAATTGAGGGAGAAAACTACCCCACAATGTGCATAAACGAACATGGTGGCAACCTGCAGTGAGGCCAACTGACCTCTGCACTTTCAATGGAGTATAACTCGAGCTGTAGAGCTCCAATTGATGCGCTTCCAACGGCAATGGAAAGTGGACATTCAGGGCTTTCCAACAATGTATAATAGTATGGGGTGGACAATACGTTTAAGTCTCCAGAACTGGCGTTTTTGCCAACGTTTGAGGCAAACGTTACCTCAAACGCTGCACACCAAAGCCAGCGACCATGCCCTCTTCAAATGATCATAACTTGAGTTGTAGATGTCCAATTGAGGTGATTCCAAGTGGGTTAGAAAGCAGACATTCAGAGCTTTCCAACCATATATGATAGTCTATATTGGGCATAAAATTGGCAACATAACAAGAGGACAAAGTTGGCGCCATAAATGTGCATAAGGGAGGCCAACGTTGGAGCAAAAGTTAGACCCCTAACTTTTGCCCCAACGTGGATAGCAGAAAAATATGGGGGCTGAGATGAAAAGTTGGACCAAAAGTTAGACCCTAACTTTTGCTCCAACTTTTACTCCAACCCGGTTCATTTGGTTCACTTCGGTTCCTCCTCAAACTCCAAGAGCAATCAACCAAGGCCTCTATCAACCCAATTCCATCAAGAGCAAGGGCCCATGATCATTACTCAAAGGCACAAGAAATAGATACAATAGGAATTTCATTTAATTGTAATTTGTTTTTAATTTCATTTTCATTTCCATTTTGTAAAGCCTATATAAGGCATCATTTTCATATTTGTGAGGAGGCGGGCTCCATAAGGGAGCACGAGGATTCAAGAGCTCTCTTTAAATTTTCTTTTCTTTGTTTTTGAGTCTTGGGTGGAGAATTGAAGGTGTTCTGTTTCATTCTCCCTCTGAGATTTCTCGCTGCTCTCTTTACTGCTTAATTGAATCGAAATTTCTGTTAATTGCTCTTCATCTACTTTCTCTGCAATTTACATTTCCTTTGCAATTGTTCTTGTTGGATCTAGGAAGGCATTGAGATCTAGACTTGGTTATCTAGTCTCTTGGGTTCTGAGATCTTAATTCCAATTTTACATTCTCTGTTTATTGCTTTCCATGTTTATTTACATTTCTGTTTTGGTTCCGAATCAATCAAATCCATCTTTTACTTCTCTGCTTGTTGCAATTTAACTTTTCCTTGTTGAATTTCTGCAAATCCAATTCCCAATTCCCTTTACATTTAATGCAATTTATATTTCTTGTCATTTAAGATTCTTGCAATTTTAATTTCTTACTCTTTAAGTTACTTGCCAATTTACATTCTGCAACTTTAAATTCATTGTCATTTACTTTCTGTTGGCTACAATTTCACACAATTCACTAAATGTCAGCTTGACTAAACTAATCACCCACTAAAATTGCTTGATCCATCAATCCCTGTGGGATCGACCTCACTCCCGTGAGTTATTATTACTTGATGCGACCCAGTGCACTTGCCGGTTAGATTTGTGTGTTTTGGGAGAAATTTATTTTTCACCAAAATACTCATCACTCCGCCGACATCTTGTTCAAAACTGCCTTCGACAAACTCGGCCTGGAAGGAAAAGAACTCAGAGCATATCCAAACAGCCTGTTCGGACTGGGAGACACCCCAGTTCAACCACTTGGATACATCTCACTACACACAACCTTTGGAATGGGAAGCCAGTCAAGAACACTCAAGATAGACTACATCGTGGCCGACGTGAGTTCAGCCTACAATGCCTTAATAGGTCGGACAACAATGAATCAGCTCGGCGTAGTAGTCTCGACTCCACATCTATGCATGAAGTTCCCAACTACAGAAGGGATAGCTACAATAAAGGCAGACCAGAAGACGGCGCGTCGCTATTACAATGAAAGTCTAAACCTCAGAGGCAGGGAGAAGAATTCCACACAATCGAACTCGGTGGAGTTCAGAGGCGAAAAGAACTCCGCCCACAACCCGAAGGTGAAGTTGAGAAAGTCCAGATCGGAGACATCCCGGACAAAACAACTAATATCGGTACAATCCTAAAAGGAGACATAAAAGAATCACTCATACAGTTTTTACGAGATAATGTCGACCTCTTTGCATGGAAGGCTGCAGAGATGCCAGGCATAGACCCTAATTTAATGTGCCACAAGCTAGCAGTCCACCCAAGATCTCAGCCAGTACAACAGAGACGAAGAAAGCTCGGACCAGAACGATCCTAAGCTGTGGAAGAGCAGGTACAAGCTCTACTGGAGGCAGGATTCATAAGAGAAGTCAAGTACCCACTACGGCTAGCTAACGTCGTCTTGGTGAAAAAATCAAATGGGAAGTGGCGGATGTGCACCGACTATACTGATCTCAACAAAGCTTGCCCAAAAGATCCTTATCCATTCCCAAGTATCGACGCTCTGGTGGATGCCTCCTCTAGGTATAAATACCTCTCGTTTATGGACGCATATTCGGGATACAACCAAATCCCGATGTACCCACCCGACCAAGAAAAAACTTCATTCTTAACCCCAAAAGCAAACTACTGCTACATCGTCATGCCTTTTGGACTTAAAAATGTAGGAGCTACTTACCAGAGATTGATGAATAAGGTCTTTACGGATCACATCGGAAAAATCATGGAAGTCTATGTGGACAACATGTTAATAAAGACACAAAGTGAAGAGACGTTACTGTCCGACCTCACCCAAGTATTTGACACTATAAGAAGGCATGGCATGCGACTTAATCTTGCAAAATGCACCTTCGTAGTAGAAGTTGACAAATTCTTGGGTTTTATGCTCACACAAAGAGGAATCGAGGCAAATCCGGATAAATACCAGGCCATACTCGATATGAAGAGCCCGACTTGCGTCAAAGAGGTACAACAACTCAATGGAAGATTGGCAGCCTTGTCCAGATTTCTAGCGGGATCAGCAATAAGATCTCTCCCCTTCTATGCTACTCTAAGGAAGGGAAAGAGGTTTGAATGGACAACGGAGTGCGAGAAGGCATTCCAAGATTTCAAAAGATTCCTGGGACAGCCACCTATCCTATCTCGGCCACGAGAAGGAAAACCACTTATATTATACCTCGCAGTAGGAAGTCAGGCAGTAGCATCAGCATTAGTCCGAGAAGACGACAGTGGGCAACAACCTGTATATTTTATCAGCAAATCATTACAAGGATCCGAGCTGAAATACCAAAAAATAGAAAAATTTGCCTACGCTCTCGTACTAACATCCCGACGACTGCGTTCGTACTTCCAAGCTCACACCATTAGGGTTCGAACCAACCAACCCATAAAAGGGATTTTGCAGAAAACAGACTTAGCAGGCAGAATCTTGCAATGGGCAGTTGAGTTGTCTAAATTTGACCTTCAATATAAAGCTCGGACAGCCATCAAATTGCAATATCTTGCCAACTTCATTGCAGAATTTACAGGCACCCCGGAAATCCATACAAAATGGAATCTCTATGTAGATGGTTCCTCAAATAAAACTGGAAGTGGCGCGGGTGTGATAATAGAAAGTGACCAGGGAACCCAAATCGAACTTTCCCTCAAATTTGAGTTCCCTGCCTCAAACAACCAAGCTGAATATGAGGCGCTATTAGCTGGTTTAAAATTGGCTAGGGAGGTTGGAGCTCAAAAGCTTATCATCTTAAGTGACTCACAAGTAGTCACTTCACAAATAGCAGGGAGCTACTAAGCCAAAGGTCCCACCATGAAAAAGTACCTGGACAAAACCAGGGAACAGCTCGGATAACTTGGGGAATATGAGGTTCACTACATACCCCGAGAACAGAATGCCTGAGCTGACGCACTCTCAAAACTAGCCAGTACCAAACCAGGGGGCAACAATAGAAGCCTCATCTAAGAAATGCTGCAGAACCCGTCAATCTCGGAAGAAGAAAAAGTCCTAACCATAACAAGTCTAGATTAAGGATGGATGACCCCCATAATTAACTACCTCAAAATAGAAACACCCCCCACAGATAAGAAGGAGGCAAAGAGGTTAAAAAGGGAGGCACAATACTACACTATCATAAATAATACTCTATACAAAAGAGGGATTTCAATACCATTGTTAAAATGTGTACCGACTTCCAACACAAAGGAAGTTTTAGAAGAAGTACACAGTGGCATCTGTGGCAATCATCTCGGAGCACAGACACTTCCCAAAAAAGTACTTCGGGCCGGATTCTATTGGCCGAGTCTACAAAAAGAAGCCACAGAGTTCGTTAAAACGTGTCCACCATGTCAGATACATGCCAACTTTCACATCGCCCCGCCAAAGGAGCTCATCAGCGTAACTTCACCCTGGCCATTCGCAAAATAGGGACTTGACCTTCTCAGACCTTTCCCTCAGGGATCAAGACAAGTCAAATTCCTCATAGTAGGGGTAGACTACTTCACAAAATGGATCGAGACAGAACCTCTAGCTAATTCCACTGCTCAAAGAAGTCGAAAATTCCTATATAGAAATATTGTCACAAGGTTTGAGGTTTCATATTCCATCACCACGGACAATGGCACCCAATTCACAGATGCAGGCTTCAGAAAGTTAGTGGCCGACTTGAACATAAAACACCAATTCACCCCCGTAGAACATCCCCAGGCCAATGGACAAGCCGAAGCTACCAACAAAGTCATATTGGCTGGGCTAAAATGGAGATTACAGGACGCAAAGGGAGCCTGGGCTGAAGAGGTCCCACAAGTCCTATGGGCATACCGAACAACGCCACATTCCACCACAAAGGAATCACCCTTCCGATTAGCTTATGGAAAGGAGGCAATGATCCCAGTGGAGATTGAAGAAGGGTTTCCCAGAGTGATCCACTATAATGAAGAAGCCAACTCCCAACTTCAAAGGGAAGAACTCGACCTACTTCCAAAAATTCGAGAAATAGCTCAGATCAGGGAAGAAGCATTGAAACGTCGAATGGCTTCGAGATACAATCAAAAGGTAGTGCCGCGAAGCTTTACAGAGAACGACCTCATCCTAATCCGAAATGATATCGGAACAACTCGACCTGGAGAAGGAAAGCTGGCAGCAAAATGGAAAGGACTCTACCGAGTCATAGAAGTACTTGGAAAGGGCTACTACAGACTATCCGAACTCGAAGGGCGAGAGCTTCCTAGGTCATGGCACGCCTGCAACCTAAGAAGGTACTATAGTTAGGGGTAATAAAGGATCCTAGGATAAGGCGCACTCTTTTTCCTAAAAAGGTTTTTTAATGAGGTGCCAAGCCAAGACCAACAAATTACCCGACTTAGAGGGATAAAACTCCCACATGTATATATCTACATTTTCTTTTGAATAAAATCGTTTAGATCTTCTACAAATTCTCAAGACGCATTAATCTGAAACACTAAAAATTCATCGCCCGATTATAAAGCTACAGATTGGCAGAAAGTGAAAATCAAATTCAGTGCACGATCACGATAAAGACCAACAAAGATGAAAATCAAATTCATCAAAAGGTCGACAAAACGGGGATTAAACCCAATTTCTACAAAATCGGCAAAGATGAAAATAGAATAATGCAAGAAGTTATCGAAAGTGATCCATAGAAAGGACCTGACAAGGTCTTAGATAAATGGATTGCTAAAAAATAACTTAAAGACTGGCCGACGAAAAGAAGTCAGACCGGTCGAACACAATAACCAAAGTTATAAAAAGTAAATCCCTGGAAAGAGGTCTGGCCAACCCTATAAAAGAGGATTACTAAAATAACTTAGAAGGGCCCGACATGATGAAGTCGGTCCAGAACATAAAGTTATAAAAGTAATCCCTGAAAGAGACCTGAACAAGGTCCAAAAAAAGAGGATTACTAAAATAACTTAGAAGGGCCCGACATGATGAAGTCGGCCCAGAACATGAAGTTACAAAAGTAATCCCTGAAAGAGACTTGAACAAGGTCCAAAAAAGAGGATTACTAAAATAACTTAAAAGGGCCCGACATGATGAAGTCGGCCCAGAACATAAAGTTATAAAAGTAATCCCTGAAAGAGACCTGAACAAGGTCCAAAAAAGAGGATTACTAAAATAACTTAGAAGGGCCCGACATGATGAAGTCGGCCCAGAACATAAAGGTTATAAAAGTAGTCCCTGAAAAAGACCTGAACAAGGTCCAAAAAAGAAGATTACTAAAATAACTTAGAAGGGCCCGACATGATGAAGTCAGCCCAGAACATAAAGGTTATAAAAGTAGTCCCTGAAAGAGACCTGAACAAGGTCCAAAAAAGAGGATTACTAGAATAACTTAGAAGGGCCCGACATGATGAAGTCGGCCCAGAACATAAAGTTATAAAAGTAAACCCTAAAAGAAACCTGACAAAGGTTCAAAAAGAGGATTACTAGAAATAACTTAGAAGGGACCAACGCAAAGAAGTCGGCCCAAAAAACCAAAATGTGATCCCTGAATAGAAGAAGGTCCAAACAAAACGGTTCACTAGAAATAACTTCAGGCCCAAGTAAGGAAGTCGACATACAAGTTGGACCCAAATCAAGCCACAAGTATGAAAATACAAAGGCAATCCAAAGAAGTCAGACAATAAGGCTCCAACACTCCCAAAAAACCTAAAAAGGTACCAGATGGATGCAGACAAACATGTCATAAAAAGCACAAGGTATAATAATAACAAACTTAAGAGGCCACCAAAATCAGCCCCATGAGCTTGAAAACTACTTTGTTTTTCAAAATAAAGTTGCTAAACAAGCAACTAAGAAAGTAGCAAAAGTCAGAACCACCCTTTACAAAATATAAAAAGTTCAAATGTCCACAAGCTGAGCTATCTATGCAAAAATCCAGAATAATCATTGAGGATCCGAAGACATCTTAGCAGCATCAACACGGGGTGAAGGAGGACGAGTCTGAAGAGGCACCGCATCCACTGTCCCATCTTCCCAGTTTAAGATTTGACAATCAGGTTTTGACTTGAGATGACCAACCTCAGCTGAAGGAACTGAAGAAGTTGGCACAACAGAAGCTTTGGTGGCAGGCACTGAAGGAGGGTCGACATCATCATCATCAGGGTCATCAGGGACAATTTTACCGTCCTTTACGACGTTGTCCAAGCTGAATAGAGTAAGTCGAGCTCGGGTGCAAGAACCCGGACCTGCTCCTTCAGGTTCTCATAAGCAGTAGTTACACTACCTACAAGGTGACCCTGGAGCTCGGCATAATCAGCTCGGGCAGACTCTAAATCATCCCTGAGACGCATCATTTCCTTATAGGTCGTGACATAACTCTCCTTCTGCTTCAATGCCATGTCTTCAGCCAACTTCGCAGAAGCCGCCAAGGCAATGGAACTAGCCTTTTCACCCTCCAACTCTTTCTCCAACTTGGTCACCTTCACCTCAAGCTCCTCCTTCAAACCTTTCATCCGGTCAAACTCCGACTTAGCCTCCTCCATAAAAGCCTTTGTAGCATGAATGGGAAGATCCTGAGCAGTACGATATAAAGCCACCACCATGTGTGCCATTTTGACGCTGCTCCGAGTAATAAAGTCCAAATGGCGAAGGAGAGAAACATCGTCAGTAGGGATAATGCCATAAGGACCAATCTGCTGATCCACAAACTCAACAACATCAAAATCAGGAGCATCAATGTTAAAGGGCTTAGCGGTTTTCTGCTTTTTCGGTGGAAGAGCGCCAGAGGTAGCAATAGAAGCCTGTGGAGGATCAACCAAACAAACCCGAGGAGTAGGAATCATCCTCCTCGGTCCAGGAGAGCTCAGTACGGATGGCTTTGACTGAACTTGAGAAGACCCCTCCCCGGTCATCTTGGCCGAGATGTTCTGAGCTACAGTAGCTTTCCTCGCCTTCTTAAAGGCCTTCATAGATTCATTATTTTTAATCATCTCTGCGAACAAACATCACAGCGAGAAACCAAGTTATGAATCAAGAAAAGAAAAGAAATAAACTCGACAAAATAAGCAAAAAATAAAAATATTACAAAAGAAAAATCGACCACTACACAGCTCAACTCAGAGGAGATAGGGATTTCCTAGGAATTTCTTTGTATCAAGATGGGGAGGCTGCCCCCAGTTTTCTTCCAACACAGTCACAAAGGCTTGCTCAGCCTCATCTAACATCTTCCACGTATATTTAGACACCACTACATTCTTTTGCCATTCTAAAGGAAAGGCAGACTCGTCATTCTCATCCAAAAAAAAGGGCCGAGCTCCTTCAACAGCTCGGACCCTGAAAAAGTAATTCTTAAAGTCACAAAAAGATTCATCAAACATGGAAAAAACCTTCTTTCCCTGGGAAGCTCGGAAAGAAACCCAGGCGGCCTTCTTCTTAACCACCCTAGGCTTTGTCAAAACAAAGAGATAAAAGAAGAGGGATTGCGAAGCAGGGATACTTAGTTCTTGACACAGTAACTGAAAGATTTTTATAAAACCCCAGGAGTTGGGGTGAAGCAGAGATGGAGCTACGTTACAAGACCACAATAGATTGGTCTCAAAGAGGGTAAAAGGAAGAGTAATATTCATTTGACTAAAAAAGAAGTCGTATGCATAGAAAAAGAGGGCGTTCTCCAACAATTCGGGTAGAAAAACAAACCCTTTCTTCAGAATTGGGAGATACAAGCTCATAATTCTTTTCATCACTACCATTACTACAAATCCTATGAAACACACAGAAGAACCATAGAATCCACCTAATCAGCCATGCCCTCAGGGACTTGGGAAGATATCTCAACAATATTTTTGCGAGAAGACATGAGGTCAACTAGTCCTACAGCAAGAAAGAAGAAAACAGATCACCAACCAAAATATCTCGGGCAAAGTCAAAATCAACTCATAGCAGAGCATGACTCAAGCATACAAACAAGTAAAAGGAAAACCCCAAGACAAGGTCCAGGGGCATCCTTTAGAGGCAGTGACAGAGTAAGGACTTAGAAAAAATCTACAAGACTAACATCCTAACAAAACTCTTAGCAAAGGAAAGCCCTTTTTCCAAAAGGCAACATCCCGAGAAGAAAAAGATAAAGTCAAAACAAAGTCATCAAAAGAGAAACAAAAATAGCAGTTAAATCAGAAAGTAGACAACAAAAATGCCAAACGGAGGACATCAAAGACGCAACCTTTTTCAAGAGAACCAAACAAAACCATTATCCTAGAAAGCAACAAAATCAAATAAATAGGCGGCCAAACATGCAAAGCCCTGAAAAACCTCAATCATCGGGAGAAACCACAGAAACATGCATCACAGCAACAATTGAATATAACGACGTGAAAAGGTTTAAGCTTTCCAGCATACGTTCAAAGCGAAAAATCAAAGAACCAAAGGCAAAGCGGCGAAAGAAGTAAAGAAGTAGAAAGTAGAAACCAACCTGGAAAAAGGGAAAGCTTCAAAGAAGCCGAAGACGGAAGATAGAATCTGAAATCGCCTTTCAAAGCAAGGAAAGCACTAACAATCACCAAGCAACATCGCAGGGAGAAACGCAAAAATGCAAATTTCAGGCGAAAACAAAAAGTGAGAAAGAAAAGGGAAGTTACGGTAAAGAAACAGAGAAGAGAAACCATTTTCCTGAGTGTAAAATTCAAAATAAAGATACTAGAGGAACGGAGCATTAAAAATCAATTAATGAAGGTATTAAACCCTCGCACATTCCCAAGACCAGAGCGCTAATACAAAGCGCGCGCTTTTAGAAGAAGTGAAAAGAAAACGTTTCGCATTCAAAAGAAGACACTACAAAGAGGAAGTCGACAAAATGCTCGAGTTCGACTTCACCAAAGAAGGATCGAAGTCTCAAAACTAAGACTCGACCTTAAAAGAAAGACCGAGCTCGAGCAGGGGCACTGTTCATACCTTGGGTCGAGCTGTCCGACCCGGGATGTTTAGCGACAAAGCAACCAATCTTTTCAGGTCGTACTATCCGACTTCTTCTCAAAGAGCTCGGCCAAATTGCCAGGAAAGCCCAATAAAGGGCCCAAATAGAGGAATACGACCCCAATCCGAAGGCAGCCTAAGCCTACTGAGATAAGGGCGGTTCCCTTGAAGATAAGATGACCTCACTCAAAGATAAGATAATATAAGATAACTAACTTATCTTATTTAAAAAGGTCACTCCACACTATTATAAATACACTGGAGCACCCAGGTATAACTCATACTCTGATTCTACTAAAAACCTGCTTAATACCCTTACTAACTTAAGCATCGGAGACCCTTGCAGGTACCACCACCCTCCGGTGACAAAGGATCAGCAGCATTACCGGTCCAACAAGTCGGACGTGACTGCTCCGGCCACCACCCACACGCTGGATACATCATCGCCGATCAGTACAGAAGATCTCATCCAAGAATGACCTACAGTTTCAGGAAACCCTCGGAAAAGTTTCATAACTAAAACAAGATCCTCCATCAGAAATTTAAAGGT
This sequence comes from Arachis hypogaea, assembly GCF_003086295.3. NCBI lineage: Eukaryota > Viridiplantae > Streptophyta > Magnoliopsida > Fabales > Fabaceae > Arachis > Arachis hypogaea. Next base: position 53,423,449 of record NC_092051.1, read on the forward strand.
CCAAGTTGGTCAGCTAAGCAAGAGGATCCCTGAAACTCCTCTTCACACTCTTCCTAGTAACACTGAAGTGAACCCAAAAGAAGAGTGCAAGGCCATCACCATTGAAGCTGAGGCCGAACATGGAGAGAATGGGATGGCATTGAACGCCAGAGAGGAAGACGTCACTGAGCGTTTAACGCCCAAACAGACAGCAAAGCTGGCATTGAACGCTAGTGAGGAAGCCCTCACTAGGCATTCAACGACAGACTTGGCAAAGGAACTAGCATTAAACGCCAGTGAAAGGGTGCATGATGGGCGTTCAATGCCCAAAGAACCATCAGAACTGGCGTTGAACACCAGTGATGGCATACCTACTGAGTATTCAGCACACACTAAAGCAATTCCTATCCAAGAATTAAAGGAAGCCAAGGCTCATGTAGAGACCATAGAGGTTCCTTTCCATGCACTCCTACAGTGCATGAGTTTTGATAAATACTCATCCTCTTATGAGGATAAGGATACTAGGGAAGAGCAAGTTGCTCGGTATCTAGGAGCTCTCATAAAGCTGAATGCCATGTTATTTGGTACAAAACCTTTGGAAGAAGAACCTCCTGTGCTTACTAAAGAACTAAATGCTTTGGTTCAGCAGAGGTTATCTCAAAAGCTTCTGGATCTCAGACGCTTCCTAATTCCTTGCACCATAGGTACCATGACCTTTGAGAAGGCTCTGTGTGACCTAGGGTCAAGCATAAACCTCATGCCCCTCTCTGTAATGGAGAAGTTGGGAATCTTTGAGGTACAAACTACGAATATCTCACTAGAGATGACAGACAAGTCAATGAAGAGACCATATGGCTTAGTAGAGGATGTCTTGGTGAAGGTTGAAGACCACTACATCCCTACAAACTTCATAATCTTGGATATTGGAGAGGATGAGGATGAATCTATCATCCTCGGGAGACCTTTCCTTGCCATTGTAAATGGCATGATTAATATGGCAAAGGGAGAAATGGTCTTCCAAATAGGGGAAGACTACATCTTGTTCAAGATGCCTGAACCCAACTCCCTACCTAAAAGAGAGATAACTGTGCAACACTTAGTGTTCCAACCATCTCTTTCAGTGTAGAGCTTTACTAAGCCCCCAAACATCAATTCTAAGTTTGGTGTTGGGCAGCCATTAACAAGCACTGAGAACAAAGGTAGTAGGAAGAAAGTACATAAAGGCTGGAGGGACAAAAAAGTCCCCACTGAAAGCCTCTTGATGGGTGAAAATGAGATTTCCACACAAACTCACCGGCAAGTGTACCGGGTCGCATCAAGTAGTAATAACTCACTAAGAGTAAGGTTGATCCCACAGGGATTGATGGATCAAGCAACTTTAGTGAGTGATCAGTCTAGTCAAGCAGACAGTGGTGAATTGAGTGAAAAGTGACCAACAGAAGGTAAATTGCAGGAATTTTAAATTACAGAAAGTAAATCCAACAGAATCTTAAAGAGCAAGAAATGTAAAGTTCAGCAAATGTAAAGGGAATTGGGTGCAGGGAATTTAAAGAAAGCAGTAAATCAAACTTTAGAACAATTACAGAAGATGTAAATTGCAGGAAAGTAAATTCAGATCACAGCAAGCTCAAATGAAAAATTGCAGAGAGTAAAATTGCAGAAGAGAAGATTCAGAAACTGAAATTTCATAAACCAATTTGACAATTGCAAAAAGATAAAAGTGTATCAACTATGCTAAGCTCCCTGGAGTCTCTAATCCTCTAAGAGAGATCTGGAGTCTCTAATCCTCCAGCCTGAGCTTCCTATTCTAGTCCTACTCCGACTGTGCGCCTCCCCTCTTTTTCTAACAGATCTAAAGCCTTTTTATAGGCATTCCTAAATTACAAATGAAATTCAAATTGAAAACAAATTACAATTAAATTCAAAGTTCCTATTCTAGATGATCCTTGTGCCTTTGAGTGATGTCAATTGGACTCTTGCTTGCTTTGGGGTTTCAATGGGCTTGAATTGGATTTAATTGAGCCAAAGTTGCAGCTTCCAGGAGAGCGTAGCATTCATTTAGAGAACGGAGCGTTCGGGCACCCACGCATACGCGTGCTATACGCTTGCGCGTCCCTGGTGTTTTCGCCCATCGATGCGTATGCGTCACCCACGTGTACACATCCTTTGCAGCGTTCTCTTAACGAGCGCTACGTTGGCTTAGTGAACACTGCCCATACTCGTGCACGTCATGTACGTGTGCGTGTGGGTAGCAAAAATCCCAACCCATGCTTCAGCACCAGCCATGCGTGCCCGCCATTTGTCTCTAATGCACAATCGACGCGTGCGCGTCATGCACGCGCGCGCGTCGTTTGCAAAACATTGCCTCCAAATTTTAACTTGCCTGAAAATGCTGGTTTAGTTAACGTAGCGCTCTCTTTTGAAAACGAGCGGCAAACACATCCAGGCGTACGCGTGGATCTTCAAAAATTGCCAATGACGCGTAGGCGTCCCGTGCGCATACGCGTCGCTTACTGAGCATGGCATTCTTTGTTTGAACGCAGTGTTACTCTGCTCTGCCCTTCTTCCTCTTCATTTTTCACCTGAAATCAACCAAACAAATACATCAAAGCCTTGGCATGATCATCAAATCTTGCATCTTTCATACTATCAACTAAATCTTGCAAGAAATCCAATGAAAATGCATAAAATTACTAATGTTTGATTGAATCAAGACAAGCATGAAATTCTCACTCAAACACTTCTTTGTTGCCTAAAAATGCATAAAAACCAAATAAAAACTAATGAAATAGGCTTATGAAACTAGCCTAAGATGACTTGTCATCACCTCTCACCTGGCATGAGAGTTGTCTTCACCAAGAAACCATTCATACCACATACAGTGAGTCGTGTCCTGTCTCTAGAGCATGTGGAGCTCATTCATAAGAAGACAGTTAGAAAGTTCACTGTAAGGGGGCGAAATTCTGAGCCCATATTCACCTGCATAAGGAGATAACCGTGAAGCTAATGACGCTAAAGAAGAACTTGTTGGGAGGCAACCCAACCATAGTCATCGTTTATGTTTTACTTTGAATTTATTTTCTTTAAGTTATTTCTTTAGGTTCATGATCATATGCAGCAGTCAGAACAAAGATAGAAAAGTTCAGCAATGAAAACAAAACACTCTGGATGGGGTGTCTTACTGGCGCTAAACACCCATGAAGAGGGTAGATAATCTAAATTCCCTAACCTCTCAGGACCAGTGAGTCTCACAGCATCTTTACGTACCCCACTTCTTTCCTCTCTTCTTTTCACACTTCCCCACACACTCTTCCCTATAAACCCTAGCCCAATCACATCCATATCACTTCTCCACAATCATCATAACTCCCACCAACCCCCACCCACTTCAAAATCAAATTTCCCACCCATTTATCCCACCCATGATCGAACCTAACCCTAGCCCACTCCTATAAATACCCCTTATTCTAACCCTTCATCCACACACCATTCATACACATAAAAGCCCCCTTGGCCAAATTCCCTCTCTCCCTCTATCTTCTTCTACTCCATTCTTCTCTTTTATTTATTTTTGCTCTAGGACGAGCAAAGCTCTTAAGTTTGGTATGGGAAAAGTGTTTCTCTTTGCTTTCCATTACCACTTATGGCACCCAAGGTTGGAAAATCCTCTAAAAAGAGGAAAGGAAAGGCCATAGCTGCCACCTCTGAATCTTGGGAGAAGGAGAGATTCATCACCAAAGCCCATCAAGACCACTTCTATGAAGTACTGGCAGAGAAGAATGTGATCCCTGAGGTCCCTTTTAGGCTTAAGAAGAATGAGTATCAAAAATCTAAAGATAGATCCGGGAAAGAGGTTGGAAAGTCCTAACCAATCGCATCCAAGAGGTTAGGATCCTAATGGTGCAAGAGTTCTATGCTAATGCATGGGACACGAAAAACCATGACATTAGTGTGAACCTAAATCCCAATAGTTGGAGCACCATGGTCCGAGGGAGAATCTTAGATTTTAGCCCGGAAAGTGTGAGGTTGGAATTCATCTTGCCTCTAATGCAATGATGCCAGGGCATCTTAGCCAGTTTCACTGACCTTTTCTTTACTGTTTTTAGGTTAGTTTCATGCATTTCTTTAGGAAATAAGCTAGTTTTGGGTAAATATTCACTTATGCCTTGATTCAAGCATACATTGTGCATTTTACATAATTTCATGAGGATTTTGCATAAGTTTAGTGATAAATATTATTTTGCATTACTCATGACTTGGACTAGAGCTTTGATGCACTTCATTGCTTGATTTCAGGACCAAAAAGGAAGCAAGAAAAAGGGAGGTAACTTGCAAGATTAATGAGAAAAGTGATTGCCAATAACATTCTCAAAAAGCCATCAATGCCCACGTTAGAGAGTCACGTTAACTAAGTTAAAGTGAACTCTAACGTGGAGAAGAGAAGTTGAGCCAACGTTAGTGACACTTAACATTGTCACTAATGTTGGCAATTACTCATAAGTGGCCACGTTAGAAGCCACGTTAACCTAGTTAACGTGGCCTCTAACGTTAAGGGGGGAAGAGAAGCCAACGTTAGTGACACTCAACATTGTCACTAACGTTGGCCTATGGTGCAAAGTACCACGTTAACTCCCACGTTAACTTGGTTAACGTGGGAACTAACGTAAAGGATGAAGAGTTGTCGACAACATTAGTGACACTTAATATTGTCACTAACGTTGAAGCAACGACACAACCCTAAGAGTCACGTTAACCTCCACGTTAACTTAGTTAACGTGGAAGCTAACTATGAGGAATGAAGGATGAGCCAACGTTAGTGACACTCAACATTGTCACTAACGTTGGGATGGCTAAAGATGGCCACGTTAGAGGCCACGTTAACCTAGTTAACGTGGACTCTAACATGAGACCCAGGGGCACATTGGAACGTTAGTGACAATGTTGAGTGTCACTAACGTTCTCGAAGGTTGGCAAGGACCACGTTAGAAGCCACGTTAACCTAGTTAACGTGGGCTTTAACGTGAAACAAGAAAGGGCACACTGGAACGTTAGTGACAATGTTGAGTGTCACTAACGTTCTCGATGGATTAACAAGGCAACGTTAAAAGCCACGTTAACCTAGTTAACATGGGTTTTAACGTAAGGCAAAGGGGTGCATTGGAACGTTAGTGACAATGTTAAGTGTCACTAACATTCTCGAACTTATATTCTCACTAAATATTAACACCCCTAACGTCCTGAGCTGAAGTCTCTGCCCACTTAGCACTTTCTCTCTGCAAGTAAAGCCAAGCCCAAATGAAGAAAAGAACTGTTTCAAACTCAAGATCCAAAGGCCCAAGACTTGAAGAGTAAACTAGAAGCTGAGAAGAGTAGTATATATAGGAGTAGCTTTGAATTGTAAAGGAGTTCTGGAGGCTGGGAAAAAGGGAACTACTCTCTGTATTTTACTTTCTTTGCAATTTCTAGTTTTATGATGTATTCTCCATCTTTGTTTTCATTTTCAAGAGCTATGAACAACTAAACCCCTTTCATTGGGTTAGGGAGCTCTGTTGTAATTTGATGGATCAATACTAATTTTCATTATTCTTGTTCTATCTTTCCTCTTGATTTTACTTGAAAGCTTTCGATCTTCATCCCATTGAGTAGTTATCTTGGAAGAGAAGCTATTCAAACTTGGATCTTTTTTGAACCTTGAAAGAGGAATGAAGAGATCAAGCTAGAAATGCTTTCTCATGCTGGACCAAATTGGGTTTGGATTGGTATGTGACTATAACCCTCTCAATACTTGGTTTGGGAAATGCATGTGGTATAATCAGTGACTATACTTCATCTCTTCTCATGAGCAATTGACCAAGGAATTGGCTATTGATCAAGATTTGAGAGATTGAATTGCAAGAAATTGTAATTCAATCACTTAAGATTGCCAAGGAGATCAATGAGTGCATTGATTGAGGAAGAGATGAAAATGAACTTGATCCGGAGAATTGCAACATCTCCTAAGCCCAATGAACTCCCCATCTCTGATCTTACCCATTCTCTTTAATTTCTATCATTTACTTTTATGAGCAAATCCCCCATTCCCATTTACAATTTTGCAATTTATTTCCAGTCATTTACTTCCAGTCCTTTAATTCTAGCATTTACTTTTCTGTTATTTACATTCCCGCCATTTTAATTTCTGCAATCAACCCAAATTTTGGATTCGCTTAACTAGAACATTCTTCTAATTAAAGTTGCTTGATCAATCAATCCCTGTGGGATTCGACCTCACTCTATTGTGAGTTTTTACTTGACGAAAACTTTGGTACACTTGCCGAAGGGAGATTTGTTGAGAGACAAGTTTTCCGTGCATCATGCATGGAGACCCACATCCTTACACTAGGAGAGTTAACCATGATCAAAGGTTAAATCAAGTACTCTCAGACATCTCTGTGGAAGGAGAACAGTGGAAAAGGGATTTCCAAGGCAAGCCTATCCAACTAAGAAGGCCTGACCTCAAGCCTATAACTAGAGGATGGTTGGAGTTTATCCAACGCTTTATCATCCCTACTAGCAATTGGTCCGAAGTGACCATAGACCAAGCCATCATGATCCGTTGCGTCATGCTCGGAGAGGAGGTGGAAGTACATAAGGTGATACCTCAAGAGTTGTACAAAGTGGCGGACAAGCCCTCCACCGAGGCAAGGTTAGCTTTCCCTCATCTTATATGTCACCTATGCAATTCAGCTGGAATTGTCATAGAAGGCGACATTCCTCTTAAGGAGGACAAACCCATCAGTAAAAGTACGACAGAGCACACTAAAGAGCCGGCACATGAACCACAACATGAACATCTGGAGCCGCCTCAACATGAGATCCCTGATATACCTCAAGGGATGTATTTTCCTCCTCAAAGCTATTAGGATCAATGGCACACTTCTCTTGGAGAACTAAGCACTAACATGGAGCAATTGAGGTTGGAGCATCAGGATCATTCCACCACTCTCCATGAAATAAGAGAAGATCAAAGAGCCATGAGGGAGGAACAAAGAATTATGAGGGAAGAACAATAGAGACAAGGGCATGAAATAGAGGAAATCATGCACTCCATTGGGCCCACTAGAAGGAGTAGTCATCATCACTAAGGTAGTCCTATTTCATCACCTTGCTTATTTTAATTTTTTCTGTTTTCTGTTATATTTTACTATCTGTTGTCTTGTTCTTATTGCATGATCATTTTCATTGATGTCTTAAAGTTATAAAATGTTCTATACATCTCTCACCTTACTTAAAAGAAAATTTTATTTGAAAAGAATTAAGAGATACATGAATTTTAAGTTTTATAATAAGAAAAGTCAATTATTTTGATGTGGTGGCATTGCTTTTGTTTTCTGAATGTATGAATGAACAGTGCATATTCGAAATTGGAATCAAGAATGTTGGCTCTTAAAAGAATGATGATGAACGTGAAGTATTATTGGTAATATGAAAAATCCTAAGTTTGATTCTTGAAGTAAGAAAAAGCAGCAAAAAGAAAAAGAAAAAGCATGATGCAATAAAAGAAAAAAAAGCAGAAAAAGCCCTTTAAACCAAAAGGCAAGGGTAAAAAGATCCAAGGCTATGAGTATCAATAGTTAGGAGGGCCTAAAGGAAACAAAATCCTGGTCTAAGTGGCTCAACCAAGCTGTCCCTAACCATGTGCTTGTGGTGTGAAGGTGTCAAGTAAAAAAGCTAGAGACTGAGCAGTTAGAGTCGTGATCTAAAGCAAAAAGAGTGTCCTTAAGAACTCTGGACACCTCTATCTGGGGATTCTAGCAAAGCTGAATCAGAATTCGAAAGGGTTCACCCAGTTAAGTGTCTATGGCATTTATGTATCCGGTGGTAATATTGGAAAACAAAGTGGTTAGGGCCACGGCCAAGACTCTAAAACGCTGTCTTCAAGAATAAAAAATAACTGAACTAGGAGATTCAATAATTTCATCTGAATTATAAGTTCCTAAAGAGACCAACACTTCTGAACTTCAATGGATAGTGAGATGCCAAAACTATTCAGAAGCAAAAAGCTACTAAGTCCCACTCATCTAATTGAAACTGAGCTTCATTAGAAAACTCTGAGATTTATTTTATCTTACTCTTCTTTTTATCCTACTTTGTTTTTAGTTGCTTAGGGACAAGCAACAGTTTAAGTTTGGTGTTCTGATGAGTGGATATTTTATACACCTTTTTGCATATTTAAGTTTAATTAAGTTTTCATAGGTTTTAGTGTAAAATTCGCATTTTTGGATTCTACTATGAGTTTGTGTGGTTTTATGCAATTTCAGGTATTTTTTGGCTGAAATTGAGGAACTGTAGCAAAAGTCTATTTCAGAGGCAGAGAAAGTGCTGCAGATGCTGTCCGGATTTGACCTCTTTGCACTCAAAAGAGCTTTTCTGGAGCTACAGAGATCCAAATGGAGCATTCTTAACGGCTATGGAAATCTGACATCCGGAGCTTTCTAGAATAATATAATAGTCCATACTTTGCTTCCCAAAACTGGCGTTCAAAACCCACAAGGGGGTAGCCAGCGTCCAAACGCCCAAGAAGGACTTCTAAGCAGGCATACAATGCCCAAGGAGTCTCTTAGCTCGTGGATCTCATAAAAGCTCAGCCCAAACACTCACCAAGTGGGTTCGGAAGTGGATTTTTACACTAAACACCCTTTCTTATGTAATCCTTAGTCATTAGTTTAATATTTGAAGTAGAAGATCACTCTTTGTTAAAAAACTTTTCTCCACCATTTTTACACGTCTTTTCATATTGTATTTTCTATCAGTATGAGTTTCTAAATCTCCTAGGTTGAGGGGAGGAGCTCTGCTGAGTTTTATGGATTAATAAAGTACTATTGTTCTTTCACAATTCGTGTTTGATTCTCTATTCTAAGATGTATCTTTGTTCTTCATTCTAAGACCGCATGCTTGACAACCACCCGTGTTCTTCTTGGGTTCGTGTGAATATGTAACTGGAAAGCATTAAACCACTAGCTTGATTATACATCTCTTAGATGGCTAATCCACGACTTCGTTGGGGACTTCTTGAGACACCAGTGCAGCCGAGGTATGGGGAGATTAGAGTCTTTGTGGTAGAGGCAAGAATCAAAGGTGCAAAATTCTCTGATCTGGAAGATTCGACCTTATCTGTGGCATTTTGAGTAAGATCACTATGGAGAATGAACTGTAGGAGCTTCACCATCAATCAGAATCGATCCACACTAACCCTGGTGTTCAGATATGGAGGAGCATTAACAACCTCTCAACCGGCGTTAATCACATACAATGTGCCATAGAAGAAATCATTCACTGTTGAAGAAGACAGTAAGACCGGATTAATCCAGAAGAACAAAGCATTTCCAAGCCTAAACCATCTTCTTATCATTGCAAACATATCAACCTAATTAAGTTCTTATTTTCCTTTTATGCATTTAAACAAATCCAACAACTCTTCTATTCGGCTGACTAAGATCTACCAGATAACTAGTGCATGAAACCCCACACATTCGTACCACTATACCAGTAAGTGCACTGGGTTGTCCAAGTATGCTATGGTTATCTTGAAAGTCTTAGTCAGGCAGATAGAAGAGTTGGCTATCCGTAATTTGTATTTGTGAATTAGAATGTGAAAAGGAATGGGAATATGGTTTAGGATTGGAGTTGCTTTGTCTTTCTGAATTAACTCTGGTATTACTATCTTCTTTGCTTGTGAGTGATTTCTTCAATGGCAGGTTGTATGTGATCAATGCCTTTATTGAGAGGTGGTGCACGAAATTGTGATTCACAGTTTTCACAACTCCGCACAACTAACCAGCAAGTGCATTAGGTCGTCCAAGTAATACCTTACATGAGTAAGGGTCAATCCCACGAAGATTGTCGGCTTGAAGCAAGCATCTTGTAAATCTTAGTCAGGCGGAATCAAATGGTTATGAGGATTTGATAATTAGAAGATAAATAAAACATAAAATAAGATAAAGATACTTATGTAATTCATTGGCGGGAATTTCAGATAAGCATTTGGAGATGCTTTGTTGCTTCTGAACCTCTGCTTTCCTATTATTTTCTTCCAATCATGTGTGCTCCCATCCATGGCAAGCTATATGATCCTCTCGGATGAAAAATACCAGGTACGATCTTTGTACGGCTAATCAACTGTCGGATTTCTCGTCTCGGATGAAAAATACCATGTACAGCTACCGCACGACTAATCATTTGTCGGTCCCTGCTAGCGTCGGAATAGGATATCTCTATCCTTTTGCACACTGTCACTGCGCCCAACATTCGCAGGTTTGAAGCTCTTCACAGTCATCCCTTCCCAGATCCTACTCAGAATACCACAGACAAGGTTTAGACTTTCCGGATCTCAGGAAAGCTGCCAATGGTTCTAGCCTATACCACGAAGGTTCTAATCTCCGATTCAGATGCTCTGTTGTCAGGAGAGACGATGTGAATCGTTGATTAGAAACCCAAGAGAATATACTCCGGCTGTCGTCCAATTGCTACGTTGAACATCATGTAGACCGCTTGTGGTTGTCAGGCATGCGGATCTTGGCTAAGCGAGTAACAAAGATAGTGGGTGATTGTCACGGGTCACCCCTTCATTCTGACTTAACTGAATTAAGTACAAGAGTATATCTTGGAGAAGAAGTAGGCGTGAATTGAAAGAAAAACACTAGTACTTGCATTAATTCATGAATAACAACAGAGCTCCACACCTTAATCTATGGGGGGTAGAAACTCCACCGTAGATAATACATAAGTGAAAGAGGTTTAGGCATGGCCGTGAGGCCAGCCTCTAAGTCCAAGGTATGATCGTCTATGATAGCATCTTAAAAGTCCGAATACAATAGTAAAAAGTGATATTTATACTAAACTAATTACTAGGGTTTACAGAAATTGAGTAACTGACTGTAGATATTGCAGAAATCCACCTCCGGGGACCACTTGGTGTGTTCTTGGGGTGAGCATTGAAACTTTCACTTGCATAGGCCATTCTTGGAGTTAAACGCCAACTTGGGTGCCAGTTTGGGCGTTTTACACCAATTTTGGTGCAAGTTCTAGCGTTTTACGCCAGAAATCTCTGGTGGGGGTTTGAACGTCAGTTTGGGCCATCAAATCTTGGGAAAATTATGAACTATTATATATTTCTGAAAAGCCCAAGATGTATGCTTTCCAACGCAATTGAGAGCGCGCCAATTAGGCTTCTTTAGCTCCAAAAAATCTACTTCGAGTGCAGGAGGGTCAGAATCCAACAGCATCTGCAGTCCTTTCTCAACCTCTGAATCAAATTTTTGCTCAGGTCCCTCAATTTCAGCCAGAAAATACCTGAAATCACAGAAAAATACACAAACTCATAGTGAAGTCCAGAAATGTGATTTTTGCATAAAAACTAATAAAAATATAATAAAAAGTAACTAAAACATACTAAAAACTATGTAAAAACAATGCCAAAAGGGTATAAATTATCCGCTCATCACAACACCAAACTTAAATTGTTGCTTGTCCCTAAGCAACTAAAAACAAAATAGGATAAAAAGAAGAGAATATACAATAAATTTCAAAATATCAATGAAGCTTAGTTTTAATTAGATGAGCGGGACTAGTAGCTTTTTGCTTCTGAGCAGTTTTGGCATCTCACTTTATCCTTTGAAGTTCAGAATGATTGGCATCCATAGGAACTCAGAATTCAGACAGTTTTATTGATTCTCCTAGTTCAGTATGTTGATTCTTGAACACAGCTACGTTATGAGTCTTGGCCGTGACCCTAAGCATTTTGTTTTCCAGTATTACCACCGGATATATAAATACCACAGACACATAACTGGGTGAACCTTTTCAGATTGTGACTCAGCTTTGCTAAAGTCCCCAGTTAAAGGTGCCCAGAGTTCTTAAGCACACTCTTTTTGCTTTGGACCATGACTTTAACCGCTCAGTCTCAAGCTTTTCACTTGACACCTTCACGCCACAAACACATGGGTAAGGACAGCTTGATTTAGCTGCTTAGGCCAGGATTTTATTCCTTTGGGCCCTCCTATCCATTAATGCTCAAAGCCTTGGATCCTTTTTACCCTTGCCTTTTAGTTTAAAGGGTTATTGGCTTTTTTGCTTATTTTTTCTTTTTCTTTCTTTTTCTTTTACTTTTCGCCATTATTATTATTATTTTCGCAAGCTTTTGCTTTTTCATTGCTTTTTCTTGCTTCAAGAATCAATTTTATGATTTTTCAGATTATCAACAATATTTCTCTTTTTTCATTATTCTTTCAAGAGCCAACAATTTTAACATTCATAAACTCCACTATAAAAAATATGCACTGTTCAAGTATTCATTCAGAAAACAAAAAGTATTGCCACCACATCATCATAATTAAGCTAATCTCAAGATAATTTTCGAAATTATGGACTTCTTGTTCATTTGCAAATAAAAATATTTTTCATTTAAGAAAGGTGGTGGATTCATGGAATCATTCATAGCTTTAAGACATAGACACTAAACATTAATGATCATGTAATAAAGACATAAACATAGTCAAAACATAAAGCATGGAAACGAAAAACAGAAAAATAAGAACAAGGAAATTAAAGAACGGGTCCACCTTAGTGACGGCGGCTAGTTCCTCTTCTTGAAGATCCTATGGAGTGCTTGAGCTCTTCTATGTATCTTCCTTGCCTTTGTTGCTCCTCTCTCATGGCCTTTTGGTCCTCTCTGATTTCATTGAGGATAATGGAGTGCTCTTGGTGCTCCATCCTTAGTTGCTATATGTTAGAACTCAAATCTCCTAAAGAGGTGTTGAGTTGCTCCCAATAGTTGTGTGGAGGAAAATGCATCCCTTGAGGCATCTCAAGGATTTCTTGATGAGAAATTTCCTCATGCTCTTGTTGAGGTCCATGAGTGGATTCTCTTGTTTGCTCCATCCTCTTCTTAGTGATGGGATTGTCTCCCTCAATGAGGATGTCTTCCTCTATGACAACTCTAGCTGAATTGCATAGGTGACAGATGAGATGAAGGAAGGCTAACCTTGCCAAAGTGGAGGGCTTGTCAGCCACCTTGTATAGTTCTAGAGATATGATCTCATGAACTTCTACTTCCTCTCTAATCATGATACTATGGATTATGATAGCCCGGTCCACAGTAACTTCAGACCGGTTGCTAGTAAGAATGATAGAGCGTTAGATGAACTCCAACCATCCCTAGCCACGGGTTTGAGGTCAGACCTTCTCAATTGAACCGGCTTGCCTCTTGAGTCTTTCTTCCATTGTGCTCCTTCCATACAGATGTCCATGAGAACTTGGTCCAACCTTTGATCAAAGTTGACTCTTCTAGTGAAAGGGTGAGGATCTCTTCTCATGATGGGCAAGTTGAATGCCAACCTTACAGTTTCCGGACTAAAATCCAAGTACTTCTCCCGAACCATTGTGAGCCAACTCTTTGGGTTCGGGTTCACACTTTGATCATGGTTCTTAGTGATCCATGCATTAGCATAGTACTCTTTGAACCATTAAGATCCCGACTTGTTGAATGGGGTTGGTGAGAGTTTCCCAACCTCTTCTTCGAATCTCACGTCGGATCTCTGGATATTCACTCTTTTTGAGCATGAAGGGGACCTCGGGGATCACCTCTTTCTTGGCCACAACTTCATAGAAGTGGTCTTGATGGACTTTTGAGATGAATCTTCCCATCTTCCATGACTCAGATGTGGAAGCAATTGCCTTCCCTTTCCTCTTTCTAGAGGTTTTTCCAGCTTTAGGTGCCATTAATGGTTATGAAAAAACAAAAAAGCAGAGCTTTTTCCACACTAAACTTAAAAGGTTTGCTCGTCCTCGAGCAAAAGAAGAAAGAAAGGAGGAGAAGAAGAAGAAATGGAGGAGATGGAGGGGTGTGTTGGGTTCGGCCAAGGGGGGATAAGTGTGTATGATGTGTGAAAATAAAGGTGGTAAGGATGGGTATTTATAGGGTAAGAGAGAGGGAGGTCGTGTATGAGGGGGTTGGGTTGGGAGGGAAATATTTTGAATTTGAATGGTGAGGTAGGTGTGGTTGGTGGGTAATAGAGAATAGTAGATGGATATGAGTGGTGAAGAGATTATGGAGAAGAGGGTAGGTGTTCCGAGGGTTACCTGAAGCTATAGGTCGATCTCGGACGAGATCCTCAGTGGTGGTCGGAACCGATGTGTCCGGCTGGTGAATGGAGGCCGGAGCTGGTACGCCCGACTTGTTTGGACTTGGACGTGCTGCTGATCCTCTGTCACCGAAGGGTGGGGGGTACCTGCAAGAGACTCCGATGCTTAAGTTAGCATGGGTATTAAACAGGTGTTATGTAGAATCAGAGTATGAGTTATACCTGGGTGCTCCAGTGTATTTATAGTGGTTGTAGAGTGACCTTTCTAGATAAGATAAGTTAGTTATCTTATCTTATCTTTATCTTTGAGTTGAGGTCAGCTTATCTTCAAGGGAACCACCCTTATCTCTATAGGCTTGGACGGCCTGTGGATTTGGGTCGTGTTCCTCTATTTGGGACCTTTATTGGGCTTTTCTGTCGATTTGGCCGACCTCTTTGAGAAGAGGTCGAATAGCCTGACCTGAAGAGGTCGGTCGCTTTGTCGCCAATCATCCCGGGTCGGGTAACTCGACCCAGGTATGAATAGTGCCCCTGCTTGAGCTCGGTCTTTTTGTTGAGGTCGAGTCTTTGACTTCGGTCCTTCTCTGACGAAGCCAAACTCAAGCATTTTGTCGATTTCTTCCTTTTGTAGAATCTTTTAAATGTAGAGCGTTTTTCTCTAAAAGCACGCGCTTTTGTATTAGCGCTTTGTCCTGGGGAACGTGCGAGGGTTTCTCTTTTTTGCTCTTTCGTATTAATTAGTATTAATTGCCCCGTTTTTCCTTTAGCTCTTTATTTTGATTTTTGAAAACTCAGAAACGGTTTCTCTTCTTTGCTCTTTTGTAACTTCTTCACGATTTTCCTGCGTTTTTCTCGTTCTCTATTTTTCACCTACGTTTCTTCTTTTCCTTTTGTAGGATTTAGTTGACCTCATGTCTTCCCGAAATAACGTTTTCGAAATGCCTTCCCATGTTCCCTCGGGTATGGCTGATTGGGTGGACTCCATGGTTTTTATGTGTATCTCACTGGTTGATTCTGAATTTTGTACTCAGCTTAGGCAGTTTCACAGTGTCTGTAGTAATTCTGGTGATGAGAAGAACTATGAACTTGTCCCTCCCTCTTCTGACGAGAGAGTCTGCTTTTCGACTCGAGTTGTTGATGGTCGCCCTTTCTTTTATGCTTATGATTTTTTCTTTGGTCAGCTGGGTATCACCCTTCCTTTTACCAAATTCGAAACCGACCTGTTATGGTCTTGTAATGTTGCCCCTTCTCAACTTCACCCCAATTCCTGGGGTTTTATTAAAATTTTCCAATTGTTGTGCGATGGTTTTGGTATTCCTGCTTCCCAATCTCTCTTTTTCTATCTGTTTGTCTTGACTAAGCCCGGTGTGGTAAAAAAGAAGTTGGCCTGGGTCTTCTTTCATTCTACCCAGGGGAAGAAGGTTTTTTCCATGTTTGACGAGTCGTTCCGTGATTTTAAAAACTACTTTTTCAAGGTCCGAGCTGTTGAAGGAGCTCGGCCCTTTTTTCTAGATGAGAATGACGAACCTGCTTTCCCCTTGGAATGGCAAAAAGATGTGAGGGTCTCCAGGTATTCGTGGGAGATGTTGGAAGAGGCTGAGCGAGCCTTTGTGACTATCTTGGAAGAACGCTGGGGTCAACCTCCCCATCTTGACACAAAGAAATTTCTAACCAATCCTACTCTTCTTCAAACTGAACTGGGTATCTTGTGTTTCTTTTATTATTTTGTTTATGTTGCTTGTAGCTGTCCTTTCCGACTTGTCCGACTTGTAGCTGAATTTTCTGTTTTGTTTGTAGAGGCAATGAAGAATAATGAATCCATGAAAGCTTATAAGAGGGCGCAGAGGGCGACTGCTACCAGAAATGCTGCTGCCCAGGTGGCTGGGGCGGGATCTTCCCAAGTGCGCGAGAAGCCATCGGTGCAGAGCTCTGCCGGGATGAAGAAGGTGATCCCTACACCCCGAGTTCATTTGGTAGATCCTCACGTCACCTCTGCTGCTCCTTTTGTTGCTCCTCCCAATAAAAAACAAAAGATTGCTGAGCCCTTTGACCTCGATGCTCCTGATTTTTTAATGCTATTGAATTCGTGGACCAACAAATCAGTCCTTATGGCACTCTCTCCATGGACGATGTGTCCATCCTCCATCACTTGGAATTCATGGCCCGAAATCATGTGAAGATGGCGTAAATGTCGGCTGCCATATACCGGACTACTCAGAATCTCCCTCTCCACGCTACTAAAGCGTTAATGGAGGAGGCGAAACAGGAGTTTGATCGGATGAAGGAGCTAAAGGAGGAGCTTGAGACGAAGGTAGCCAAGCTGGAGAAGGACTTGAAGAATGAGGAGGCAAGCTCTCAGTCATTGGCGGCTTCTTTGAGGTTGGCTGAGGACGCAGTCTTGATGCACAAGGAGAGTTACCTTTCATCTTATCGGGAAGTGATGCGCCTGAGGGGGGAGCTTGACAGTGTTCGGAAAGATTATGCTGAGCTCCAAAGTCATCTCGTTGGCAGCGTGACTGCTGCTTATGAGAACTTGAGGGAGCAAGTTCAGGTCATTGCTCCCGAGGCCGACCTCACCCTTTTTAGCCTGGATAATATTGTCAGGGATGGCAAGATTGTCCCTGATGATGAGGGTGATGATGATGATGTCGTTCCTCTTGTGTCTTCTACCAAAGTGCCGACCTCTTCGGTTCCTCCCGCTGTGCCCGACCTGGATTGCCAGATCCTGAATCGGGAGGATGGAACTGTGGATGCTGTGCCGATCCAGACTCGCCCTCCTTCTCCTTGTCCTGATGCTGCCAAGAAGGCTCCTGATGCTTGTTGATCTTTTCTTAAAATTTGTGTAGTTGGCCCGGCTTGTGGGCTTTTTTAGAACTCTTTTATTTTTTTGCTGATACTTCTTAGTTGCTTATCTAGCAACTTTTATTTTGAAAAACAAACAATAGCTCGCTATCTTTTTTATAGTAGTTTTTGGTGGCCTTTCGAGGCCTTATAACTCTGTAAAAAGTAGTTTTTTTACTAGGCATCTTTTCTGTTTTCTGCTGATGTCGAAGTCTTGCAGCTCGACCTCCTTGGGTTGTTTTGTTATGTTATTTGTAGCTTGAATCCTTTTGAGGTCGTGGTTGTGGGGGTCCAACTTATTTCTTTTAGTTTTCTTTGCTTTGTCTGCTTTCTTAACGTTGGTCCCCTTCTAAGCTATCCTCGTAATCCTATGTCTTGGACCTTTGCTAGGTCTCCTTCAGGGATTACTTTTATAGCTTTCCAGTTGTAGGAGTCTGACTTCGTTGGGTCGGTCTTCTTTAAGTTATTTGTAGTCCTCTTTCTTGGATCTTTGTCAGATCTCTTTCAGGGACTACTTTGATAACTTTTAAGTAGTAGGAGTCCAACTTGGTTATACCGGTCTCCTTTAAGGTATTTTTTGTAATCCTCTTTCTTGGATCTTTGTCGGATCTCTTTCAGGGACTATTTTGATAACTTTTAAGTAGTAGGAGTCCGACTTGGTTATACCGGTCTCCTTTAAGGTATTTTTTGTAATCCTCTTTCTTGGATCTTTGTCGGATCTCTTTCAGGGACTATTTTGATAACTTTTAAGTATTAGGAGTCCGACTTGGTTATACCGGTCTCCTTTAAGTTATTTTTTGTAATCCTCTTTCTTGGACCTTTGTCAGGTCTCTTTCAGGGATTACTTTTATAACTTTTAAGTAGTAGGAGTCCGACTTGGTTATACCGGTCTCCTTTAAGTTATTTTTTGTAATCCACTTTCTTGGACCTTTGTCAGGTCTCTTTCAGGGATTACTTTTATAACTTTTAAGTAGTAGGAGTCCGACTTGGTTATACCGGTCTCCTTTAAGTTATTTTTTGTAATCCTCTTTCTTGGACCTTTGTCAGGTCTCTTTCAGGGATTACTTTTATAACTTTTCATTTTGGGCTGACTTTGTCATGTCGAGCCCTTCTAAGTTAAAGTAATCCTCTTTAATAGGGTTGGCCAGACCTCTTTCCAGGGTTTACTTATAACTTGGGTTGACTTGGTCTGACTTCTCAACGTCGGCCAGTCTTTAAGTTATTATTTTAGCAATCCGTAAGACCTCGTCACTTTTGATAACTTCTTACATTATTATGTGTTCATCTTTGCCGATTTGTAGAAAGTGGTTGTCGTCTCTAGATCGTCCTTTGGGTGAATCGCGTTTTCACCTTTATCGGACGGTTGTCTTTATCATGATCGTGCATTGAAAATTGTTTTTCACTTTCTGCTGATCTGTTGCTTTATAATCGGACGATGAATACTTCAGATTAATACGTCTTGAAATCTTTGTAGAATATCTAAAATATATTTTATTTAAAGGAAAAATGCAAATATATAAATATGGGATTTGCTGAGTCTCAACTTGGTGCCTCATTAAAAAACCTTTTCAGGAAAAAGAGTGCATCCAATGATGAGATCTTTTATCTTTTCTAACTGTAGTACCTTCTGAGGTTGCAGGCGTGCCATGACCTGGGAAGCTCTCGTCCATCGAGTTCAGACAGTCTGTAGTAGCCCTTTCCAAGTACTTCTACCACTCGGTAGGGTCCTGGTGCGCAGAAATTGTGATTACACTTTGATTATGTAAAATTCATTGCTCTTTCTTTCCCTGGCAATGGCGCCAAAAACATGATGCCAATACCATGGTTCACAACTTTGCACAACTAACCAGCAAGTGCACTGGGTCATCCAAGTAATACCTTACGTGAGTAAGGGTCGAATCCCACGGAGATTGTTGGTATGAAGCAAGCTATGGTCACCTTGTAAATCTCAGTCAGGCGGATATAAAATAGTAATGGGGTTTTTGAAAATAATTAATAAAATAGGGATAGAAATACTTATGTAAATCAATGTTGAGAATTTCAGATAAGCGAATAGAGATGCTTTCGTTCCTCTGAACCTCTGCTTTTCTGCTATCTTCATCTAATCAGTCTTACTCCTTTCCATGGCTGGCTTTATGTAATGCATCACCATTGTCAATGGCTACTTTCGGTCTTCTCTCGGGAAAATGATCCAAATGCCCTGTCACGACACGGCTAATCGTCTGGAGGCATCACCCTTGTCAATGGTTACATCCTATCCTCTCAGTGAAAATGGTCAACGCACCCTGTCACGGCACAGCTATTCATCTGTTGGTTCTCGATCATGCTGGAATAGGATTTACTATCCTTTTGCGTCTGTCACTACGCCCAGCAATCGCGAGTTTGAAGCTCGTCACAGTGATTTAATCATTGAATCCTACTTGAAATACCACAGACAAGGTTTAGACTTTCCGGATTCTCTTGAATGCCGCCATCATTCTAGCTTACACCACGAAAATTCTGATTAAAAGATCTAAGAGATACTCATTCAGTCGAAGGTAGAACGGAAGTGGTTGTCAGGCACGCGTTCATAGGGAATGATGATGATTGTCACGTTCATCACATTCAGGTTGAAGTGCGAATGAATATCTTAGAAGCGAAATAAGATGATTTGAATAGAAAACAGTAGTACTTTACATTAATCTTTGAGGAACAACAGAGCTCCACACCTTAATCTATACAGTGTAGAAACTCTACCGTTTGAAAATACATAAGTGAAAGGTCCAGGCATGGCCGAGATGGCCAGCCCCCAAAACGTGATCTAAGATAGCATACAACTGATCAAAGATGTCTAATACAATAGTAAAAGGTCCTATTTATAATAAACTTGCTACTAGGGTTTACAGAAGTAAGTAATTGATGCATAAATCCACTTCCGGGGCCCACTTGGTGTGTGCTTGGGCTGAGCTTGAAGTCTACACGTGGAGAGGTCATTCTTGGAGTTGGACACCACCTTTTATGCCATTTTGGGCGTTGAACTCCACTTTGCAACTTGTTTCTGGCGCTGGACGCCAGAATCGGGCAGAGAGCTGGCATTGAATGCCAATTTGCGTCATCTAAACTTCAGCAAAGTATAGATTATTATATATTTCTGGAAAGCCCAGGATGTCTACTTTCCAACGCAATTGGAAGCGCGCCATTTTGAGTTATGTAGCTCAAGAAAATTCACTTTGAGTGCAGGGAGGTCAGAATCCAACAGCATCAGCAGTCCTTCTTCAACCTCTGAATCTGATTTTTGCTCAAGTCCCTCAATTTCAGCCAGAAAATACCTGAAATCACAGAAAAATACACAAACTCATAGTAAAGTCCAGAAATGTGAATTTAACATAAAAACTAATGAAAACATCCCTTAAAGTAACCAGATCATACTAAAAACGTACTAAAAACAATGCCAAAAAGCGTATAAATTATCCGCTCATCACAACACCAAACTTAAATTGTTGCTTGTCCCCAAGCAACTGAAAATCAAATAGGATAAAAAGAAGAGAGTATACTATAAATTCCAAACTATCAATGAAACATAGCTCCAATTAAATGAGCGGGACTTATAGCTTTTTGCCTCTTGAATAGTTTTGGCATCTCACTTTATCCATTGAAGTTCAGAATGATTGGCATCTATAGGAACTCAAAGTTTAGATAGTGTTATTGACTCTCCTAGTTCAGTATGATGATTCTTGAACATAGCTGTTTTATGAGTCTTGGCCGTGGCCCTAAGCACTTTGTTTTCCAGTATTACCACCGGATACATAAATGCCACAGACACATAATTGGGTGAACCTCTTCAGATTGTGACTCAGCTTTGCTAAAATCCCCAATTAGAGGTGTCCAGGGTTCTTAAGCACACTCTTTTTTTGATTTGGACCTTGACTTTAACCGCTCAGTCTCAAGTTTTCACTTGACACCTACACGCCACAAGCACATGGTTAGGGACAGCTTGGTTTAGCCGCTTAGACCAGGATTTTATTCCTTTCGGCCCTCCTATCCACTGATGCTCAAAGCCTTGGGATCCTTTTTATTTGCCCTTGCCTTTTGGTTTTAAGGGTTATTGGCTTTTTGCTCTTGCCTCTTGGTTTTAAGAGCTTTTGGCTTTTTCTGCTTGCTTTTTCTTTTTTTCTTTCTATTTTTTTTCACCTATTTTTTTTTTCTACAAGCTTTGTTCTTTGCTGCTTTTTCTTGCTTCAAGAATCATTTTTATGATTTTTTAGATTATCAAATAACATGTCTCCTAGTCATCATTCTTTCAAGAGCCAACATATTTAACATTCTTAAGCAACAACTTCAAAAGACATATGCATTGTTCAAGCATACATTCAGAAAACAAGAAGCATTGTCACCACATCAATATAATTAAGCTAAGTTCAAGGATAAATTCAAAACTCATGTACTTCTTGTTCTTTTGAATTAAAACATTTTTCATTTAAGAGAGGTGATGGATTCATAGGACATTCATAACTTTAAGACATAGTTACTAACTACTAATGATCATGTAATGAAGACACAAACATAGATAAGCACATAACATAGAAAATGAAAAACAGAAGAAATAAGAACAAGGAATGAATCCACCTTAGTGATTGTGGCGTTTCCTTCTTGAGGAACCAATGATGTCCTTGAGCTCTTCTATGTCTCTTCCTTGTCTTTGTTGCTCCTCCCTCATTGCTTTTTGATCTTCTCTTATCTCATGAAGGATGATGTAGTGCTCTTGATGTTTCACCCTTAGTTGTCCCATATTGGAACTCAATTCTCCTAGGGAGGTGTTGATTTGCTCCCAATAGTTTTGTGGAGGAAAATGCATTTGAGGCATCTCTGGGATCTCATGGTGATGAGCTTCATACGCCTCTTGAGCTCCATGAATGGGCTCTCTTGCTTGCTCCATCTTTTTCTTAGTGATGGGCTTGTCCTCTTTAATGAGGATATCTTCCTCTATGTCAATCCCAGCCGAATTGCATAGGTGGCAAATGAGGTGAGGAAAGGCTAACCTTGCCATAGTGGAGGACTTGTCAGCCACCTTGTAGAGTTCTTGAGGTATAATCTCATGAACTTCCACCTCTTCTCCAATCATGATGCTATGGATCATGATGGCCCGGTCTATAGTAACTTCAGACCGGTTGCTAGTGGGAATGATTGAGCATTGAATGAACTCCAACCATCCTCTAGCTACAGGCTTAAGGTCCAGTCTTCTTAGTTGAACCGGTTTGCCTTTTGAGTCAATTTTCCATTGAGCTCCTTCTACACATATGTCCATAAGGACTTGGTCCAACCTTTGATCAAAGTTGACTCTTCTAGTATAGGGGCGTGCGTTCTCTTCCATGTTTGGCAAGTTGAACGCCAACCTCACATTTTCCAGACTAAAATCTAAGTATTTCCCCCGAACCATTGTAACATAGTTCTTTGGATCTAGGTTCTTACTTTGATCATGGTTCTTGGTGATCCATGCATTGGCATAGAACTCTAGAACCATTAGGATGCCGACTTGTTGGATGGGATTTGTTAGAACTTCCCAACCTCTTCTTTGAATTTTATGTCGGATCTCCGGATACTCATTTCTTTTGAGTTTGAAAGGGACCTCGGGGATCACCTTCTTCTTGGCCACAACATCATAGAAGTGGTCTTGATGGGCTTTGGAGATGAACCTTTCCATCTCGCATGACTCGGAGGTGGAAGCTTTTGTCTTTTCTTTTCCTTTTCTAGAGGATTCTCCGGTCTTAGGTGCCATCAATGGTAATGGAAAAACAAAAAGCTTATGCTTTTACCACACCAAACTTAGAATTTTGCTCGCCCTCGAGCAAGAGAAGAAAAGAATAGATGAAGAAGAAGAAGAAATGGAGGAGAGGGAGAAGGGGTTGTGTTTCAGCCAAGAAGAGAAGAGAGGGTTGTGTTGTGTGAAAATGAGGAAGAATGGAGGGTTATATATAGGGATGGGAGGAGGGTGGAGGTTCGGCCATTTAGGGTGGGTTTGGGTGGGAAATTGATTTTGAATTTTGAAGGTAGGTGGAGTTTATGAGGTAGGTTTATGGGGATGAGTGGATGGATGTGAGTGGTGAGGAGGTGATGGGGAAGAGGGATTGAGGTGATTGGTGAAGGGTTTTGTGGGGTCCACAGATCCTGAGGTGTTCAAGGATTTACAACCTTGCACCAAATTAGGCATGTAAAATGCCCTTGCACACAACCCTGGGCGTTCAGTGCCAGGTTGGTGCCCATTTTGGGCGTTCAACGCCCATTTGTTGCCCATTTCTGGCGGTGAACGCCAGAACCATGCTTGTTCTGGGTGTTCAGCGCCAGCTCCTCTCCAGGGTGCAATTCTGGCGTTCAGCGCCCAGATAATGCCCATTTTGGGCATTCAGCGCCCAGATACTGCCCATTTTGGGCGTTCAGCGCCAGAACCATGCTCTGTTCTGGCGTTGAACGCCAGGCAGATGCTTCCTCCAGGGTGTGATTTTTCTTCTGCTGTTTTTGATTCCGTTTTCAATTTTTATATTTATTTTGTGACTCCACATGATCATGAACCTATAAAGACATATAACTAAGAAAAATATAATTAGATAGATAAAAATTGGGTTGCCTCCCAACAAGCGCTTCTTTAATGTCAATAGCTTGACAGTGGGCTCTCGTGGAGCCTCACAGATGTGCAGAGCTTTGTTGAGACCTCCCAACACCAAACTTAGAGTTTGGATATGGGGGTTTGACACCAAACTTAGAGTTTGGTTGTGGCCTCCCAACACCAAACTTAGAGTTTGACTGTGGGGGTTTTTGTTGACTCTGCTTTGAGAGAAGCTTTTTCTGCTTCCTCTCCATGGATGCAGAGAGAGATCCTTGAGTTGTAAACACAAGGTTGTCCTTATTTAATTGAAGGATCAATTATCCTCTGTCCACATCAATCACAGCTCTTACTGTGGCTAGGAAAGGCCTTCCTAGGATGATGGATTCATCCTCTTCCTTTCCAGTGTCTAGGACTATGAAATCAGCAGGGATGTAAAGGCCTTCAACCTTTACTAACACGTCCTCTACTTGTCCATAAGCCTGTTTTCTTGAATTGTCTGCCATCTCTAATGAGATTTTAGCAGATTTCACCCCATAAATTCCCAGTTTCTCTATTACAGAGAGGGGCATGAGGTTTATTCCTGAACCAAGGTCACACAGAGCCTTAAAGATCATGGTGCCTATGGTACAAGGTATTATGAACTTTCCAGGATCCTGTTTCTTCTGAGGCAATGTCAGTTGATCCAAATCACTTAGTTCATTGGTGAACAAGGGAGGTTCATCTTCCCAAGTCTCAATACCAAATAATTTGGCATTCAGCTTCATGATTGCACCAAGGAACTTGGCAGCTTGCTCTTCAGTGACATCTTCATTCTCTTCAGAAGAAGAATACTCATCAGAGCTCATGAAGGGCATAAGGAGGTTCAATGGAATCTCTATGGTCTCTAGATAAGCCTCAGATTCCTTTGGTTCCTCAGAGGGAAACTCCTTATTGATCACTGGACGTCCCAGGAGGACTTCCTCACTGGGATTCACGTCCTTCTCCTCTCTTGTGGGTTCGGCCATGGTATTTAATTCAATGGCCTTGCACTCTCCTTTTGGATTCTCTTCTGTATTACTTGGAAGAGTACTAGGAGGGATTTCAGTGATCCTTTTACTCAGCTGGCCCACTTGTGCTTCCAAATTTCTAATGGAGGACCTTGTTTCATTCATGAAACTCATAGTAGCCTTAGATAGATCAGAGACTAAATTTGCTAAGCTAGATGGATTCTGCTCAGAATTCTCTGTCTGTTGCTGAGTGGATGGTAGAAAAGGCTTGCTATTGCTAAACCTGTTTCTTCCACCATTATTAAATCCTTGTTGAGGCTTTTGATCCTTCCATGAGAGATTTGGGTGATTTCTCCATGATGGATTATAGGTGTTTCCATATGGTTCACCCATGTAATTTACCTCTGCTATTGCAGGGTTCTCAGGATCATAAGCTTCTTCTTCAGAAGATGCCTCTTGAGTACTGTTGGATGCAGCTTGCATTCCATTCAGACTCTGAGAAATCATATTGACTTGCTGAGTCAATATTTTATTCTGAGGCAATATGGCATTCAGAGTATCAATTTCAAGAACTCCCTTCTTCATAGGCGTCCCATTACTCACAGGGTTCCTCTCAGAAGTGTACAGAAACTGGTTATTAGCAACCATGTCAATGAGTTCTTGAGCTTCTGCAGGCGTTTTCTTTAGGTGAATGGATCCACCTGTAGAAGTATCCAATGACATCTTTGATAGCTCAGATAAACCATCATAGAATATATCCAGGATGGTCCATTCTGAAAGCATGTCAGAAGGACACTTTTTGGTCAGCTGCTTGTATCTTTCCCAAGCTTCATAGAGGGATTCACCTTCTTTCTGTCTGAAGGTTTGAACGTCCAATCTAAGCTTGCTCAGCTTTTGAGGAGGAAAGAACTTGGCTAAGAAATCCGTGACCAGCTTGTCCCAAGAGTTCAGGCTATCTCTGGGTTGAGAATCCAACCACACTCTAGCTCTGTCTCTTACAGCAAAAGGGAAAATCATGAGCCTGTAGACTTCAGGATCTACTCCATTAGTCTTAACAGTATCACATATCTGCAAGAATTCAGTTAAGAACTGAAAAGGATCTTCAGATAGAAGTCCATGGAACTTGCAGTTCTGATGCATCAGAGAAACTAGCTGAGGTTTCAGCTCAAAGTTGTTTGCTCCGATGGCAGGAATGGAGATGCTTCTTCCATGTAAATTGGAATTAGGTGCAGTAAAGTCACCAAGCATCCTCCTTGCATTATTATTATTTTCGGCTGCCATCTCCTCTTCCTGTTTGAAAATTTATGAAAGGTTATCTCTGGATTGTTGTAATTTAGCTTCTCTTAGTTTCCTCTTTAGAGTCCTTTCAGGTTCTGGATCTGCTTCAACAAGAATATTCTTGTCCTTGCTCCTGCTCATATGACAAAGAAGAGGGCACAGAAAAATAATAATAATAATAATAATAATAATAATAATAATAATAATAATAATAATAATAATAATAATAATAATAATAATAATAATAATAATAATAATAGGGATCCTTTATACCACAGTATAGAGGTCCTTGTGTGAGTGGAAGAAAGGAAGGGGATAAAGAATGTAATGTAAGGAAAGAAACACAAGGGTGAGGAGAGCAGAGATGTGAGATGAGGAGATGTGTTAGTAGATGAATAAATAATTAGAAGGAGATGAGAGAGGGAAAATTTCGAAAATAATTTTTGAAAAAGAGTTAGTAATTTTCGAAAATGGTTTTTGAAAAAGGTTAGTAATTTTTTCGAAAATAAAAAATCAAAAATTAAAATAATTAGTTAATTAAAAAGAATTTTTGAAAAAGAGGGAGATATTTTCGAAAATTAGAAAGAGAGAAAGTTAGTTAGGTAGTTTTGAAAAAGATAAGAAACAAATAAAAAGTTAGTTAGTTAGTTGAAACAAATTTTGAAAATCAATTTTGAAAAGATAAGAAGATAGGAAGATAGAAAAGATATTTTGAAATCAAATTTTTTTAAAAAAAGATAAGATAAGGAGATATTTTTGGAAAGATATGATTGAAATTAGTTTTGAAAAAGATTTGATTTTTAAAATCACAATTAATGACTTGATTCACAAGAAATCACAAGATATGATTCTAGAACTCAAAGTTTGAATCTTTCTTAACAAGTAAGTAACAAACTTGAAATTTTTGAATCAAAACATTAATTGTTATTGTTATTTTCGAAAATTTGATATAAAAATAAGAAAAAGATTTTTGAAAAATATTTTTAAAATTTTCGAAAATAACTAAGAAAAATGAAAAAGATTTGATTTTTGAAAAAGATTTTGAAAAAGATAAGATTTTTAAATTGAAAATTTGATTTGACTCATAAAAACAACTAGATTTTTAAAAATTTTTGAAAAAGTCAAATCTAATTTTTGAAATTTTAAGAGAGAAAAAGGGAAAGGTATTTTTTTATTTTTGAATTTTTATGATGAGAGAGAAAAACAAGAAAAATGATGCAATGCATGAAAGTTATGGATCAAAACAATGAATGCATGCAAGAATGCTATGAATGCCAAGATGAACACCAAGAACACTATGAAGATCATGATGAACATCAAGAACGCATTTTTGAAAAATTTTTAATGCAAAAAAAACATGCAAGACACCAAACTTAGAATTCTTTAATGCTTAGACATAAAGAATTCAGGAATGCATATGAAAAACAAGAAAAGACACAAAACATGCAAATGCAAAGATCAAACAAGAAGACTTACCAAGAACAACTTGAAGATCATGAAGAACACTATGAATGCATGAATTTTTCGAAAAATGCAAGATGAATATGCAATTGACACCAAACTTATAACATGACTCAAGACTCAAACAAGAAACACAAAAAATATTTTTGATTTTTATGATTTTCTAATTTTTTTGTATTTTATTTTATTTTATTTTTTTTTGAAAACAAAGGAGAAAATTTTGAAAGATTTTTGAAGATTTTTTTGAAAACAAAACAAAAAGAAAATTACCTAATCTGAGCAACAAGATGAACCGTCAGTTGTCCAAACTCGAACAATCCCCGGCAACGGCGCAAAAAACTTGGTGCGCAGAAATTGTGATTACACTTTGATTATGTAAAATTCATTGCTCTTTCTTTCCCTGGCAATGGCGCCAAAAACATGATGCCAATACCACGGTTCACAACGTCGCACAACTAACCAGCAAGTGCACTGGGTCGTCCAAGTAATACCTTACGTGAGTAAGGGTCGAATCCCACGGAGATTGTTGGTATGAAGCAAGCTATGGTCACCTTGTAAATCTCAGTCAGGCGGATATAAAATAGTAATAGGGTTTTCGAAAATAATTAATAAAATAGGGATAAAAATACTTATGTAAATCAATGGTGAGAATTTCAGATAAGCGAATAGAGATGCTTTCGTTCCTCTGAACCTCTGCTTTCCTGCTATCTTCATCCAATCAGTCTTACTCCTTTCCATGGCTGGCTTTATGTAATGCATCACCATTGTCAATGGCTACTTTCGGTCTTCTCTCGGGAAAATGATCCAAATGCCCTGTCACGGCACGGCTAATCGTCTGGAGGCATCACCCTTGTCAATGGTTACATCCTATCCTCTTAGTGAAAATAGTCAACGCACCCTATCACGGCACGGCTATTCATCTGTCGATTCTCGATCATGCTGGAATAGGATTTACTATCCTTTTGCGTTTGTCACTACGCCCAGCAATCGCGAGTTTGAAGCTCGTCACAGTTATTCAATCATTGAATCCTACTCAGAATACCACAGACAAGGTTTAGACTTTCCGGATTCTCTTGAATGCCGCCAGCTTTCCCTCTCCTGGTCGAGTTATTCCGATACTATTTCAGATTAGGATGAGATCATTTTCTGCGAAACTTCTCGGCACTACCTTTTGATTATATCTGGAAGCCATTCGGCATTTTAGAGCTTCTTCCCTGATCCGAGCTCTTTCTCGGATTTTCGGTAACAAGTCGAGCTCTTCTCTTTGAAGTTGGGAGTTTGCTCCCTCATTGTAGTGAACTACTCTGGGCGACCCTTCCTTAATCTCTGCTGGAATCATTGCCTCTATTCCGTATGCTAATCGGAAGGGGGATTCCTTCGTGGTGGAATGTGGCGTTGTTCGATATGCCCACAGGACATGTGGAAGCTCTTCTGCCCAGGCTCCCTTTGCATCTTGTAATCTCCGTTTTAATCCGGCCAATATGACTTTGTTAGCAGCTTCGGCTTGCCCATTGGCTTGTGGATGTTCGACGGAGGTGTACTGGTGCTTTATATTCAAGTCGGCTACTAGTTTTCTGAAGCCTGCATCTGTGAATTGAGTGCCATTGTCTGTGGTTATTGAATATGGAACCTCGAACCTTGTGACAATGTTTCTATATAAGAATTTCCGGCTTCTTTGAGTGGTGGCATTGGCCAGGGGCTCTGCCTCGATCCACTTTGTAAAGTAATCTACCCCTACTATGAGGAATTTAACTTGTCCTGATCCCTGTGGGAATGGGCCGAGAAGATCAAGTCCCCATTTTGCAAACGGCCAAGGCGAGGTCACGCTGATGAGCTCTTCTGGCGAGGCAATGTGAAAGTTGGCATGTTTCTGACATTGTGGGCATGTCTTTACAAATTCTGTGGCTTCTTTCTGTAGAGTTGGCCAATAAAATCCCGCCCAGAGTACTTTTTTGGCGAGAGCTCGTGCTCCGAGATGATTGCCACAAATACCGCCGTGTATTTCTTCTAGCACTTCCTTTGTGTTGGAGGTTGGCACACATTTTAGTAAAGGTGTTGAGATTCCTCTTTTATACAGGATGTTATTTATGATGGTGTAGTACTGTGCCTCCCTTTTTAACGTCTTTGCCTCCTTTTCTTCTGTGGGGAGCGTTCCTGTTCTGAGGTAGTTGGCTATAGGGGTCATCCATCCTTGGTCCTGACTTGTTATGGTCAAGATTTTTTTCTCTTCTGAGATTGACGGGTTCTGCAACATTTCCTGGATGAGGCTTCTATTGTTGCCCCCTGGTTTGGTGCTGGCTAGTTTTGAGAGTGCGTCAGCTCGGGCATTTTGTTCGCGGGGTATGTGGCAGATCTTACACTCCCCTATTTGTCCGAGCTGTTCCTTGGTTTTTTCCAAATACTTTTTCATAGTGGGATCTTTGGCTTGGTAGCTCCCTGTTATTTGTGATGTAACCACTTGTGAATCGCTGTAAATGTTGAGTTTTTGAGCTCTGACTTCTTTAGCCAGCTTCAAACCAGCTAATAATGCTTCATATTCCGCCTGGTTGTTTGTGGCCGGGAACCCGAACTTGAGGGAGAGCTCAACCTGGGTACCTTGGTTGCTTTCTATTATCACGCCCGCACCGCTTCCAGTTTTGTTTGAAGAACCGTCCATGTAAAGGTTCCATTCTGTGGGGGTTTCTAGGGCATCTATGAATTCTGCGATAAAATCGGCCAAATACTGTGATTTGATGGCTATCCGAGCTTCATATTGGAGGTCAAACTCTGACAACTCGACTGCCCATTGTAGAATTCTGCCTGCTAGATCTGTTTTTTGCAATATTCCTTTTATGGGCTGGTTAGTTCGAACCTTAATGGTGTGAGCTGGAAGTACGGGCGGAGTCGTCGAGACGTTAGGATAAGAGTATAGGCAAATTTTTCTATTTTCTGGTAATTCAGCTCGGATCCCTGTAGTGCCTTGCTAATGAAGTAGACGTGTTGTTGCCCATTTTTGTCTTCTCTGACTAGTGCTGAGGCTATTGCCCGACTCCCTACTGCGAGATATAATATGAGTGGTTCTCCTTCTCGTGGTCGAGATAAGATAGGTGGCCGTCCTAAGAACTCCTTGAAGTCTTTGAATGCTTGCTCACATTCTGTCGTCCATTCAATCTGTTTTTCCTTTCTTAAAGTAGCATAGAAGGGGAGAGATCTTATCGCGGCTCCTACTAAGAATCGGGATAGGGCGGCCAATCACCCGTTGAGTTGTTGTACTTCTTTGACACAGGTTGGGGTCTTCATGTTGAGTATGGCTTGACATTTGTCTGGGTTTGCTTCAATTCCCCTTTGTGTGAGCATGAAGCCTAAGAATTTGCCTGCTTCTACTACGAAGGTACATTTTGCGGGATTGAGTCGCATGTTGTGTTTCCTTATGGTGTCAAACACTTGAGCCAGGTCGGATAATAATGTATCTTCGGTTTGTGTTTTTATTAACATGTCTTCCACATAGACCTCCATGATCTTTCCGATGTGATCCAAAAAAACTTTATTCATTAGTCTTTGATAAGTAGCTCCTGTGTTCTTGAGACCGAAGGGCATCACGATGTAACAGTTGTTTGCCTTTGGTGTTAAAAACGAGGTCTTTTCTTGGTCTGGTGGATACATGGGGATTTGGATGTATCCTGAATACGCGTCCATAAACGAGAGATATTTATATCCAGAGGAAGCATCTACCAGGGCGTCAATACTTGGGAGCGGGTATGGATCTTTTGGGCAAGCTTTGTTGAGATCAGTGTAATCGGTGCACATTCGCCACTTCCCATTCGATTTTTTCACCAAGACGACGTTGGCTACCATAGTGGGTATTTAACTTCTCTTATAAATCCAGCTCCCAGTAGTGCCTGTACTTGCTCTTCCACAGCCTGGGATCGCTCTCGCCCAAGCTTTCTTCATCTCTGCTGTACTGGTCGAGATCCTGGGTAGACCGCCAACTTGTGGCACATTAGCTTAGGGTCTATGCCTGGCATGTCCGCGGCTTTCCATGCAAAGAGGTCAACATTATTTCGCAAGAATTGTATTAGCAATTCTTTTGAATCTCCTTTGAGGATTGTGCCGATATTAGTTGTTTTTTCCGAGGTGTCCCCGATCTGAATTCTTTCTATCTCGCCCTCTGGTTGGGGGCGAAGATCTTCTCGTCGTTGAACTCCGCCCAACTCAATTGCGTGGAACTCTTCTCCTTTGCCTCTGAGGTTTAGGCTTTCGTTATAACAGCGACGTGCCATCTTTTGGTCAGCTTTTATCGTGGCTATCCCTTTTGGAGTTGGGAACTTCATACATAGGTGTGGGGTCGATACTATTGTGCCGAGTTGGTTGAGTGTTGTCCGACCTATGAGAGCATTGTAAGCTGAACTTACATCGACCACGATGTAGTCTATTTTGAGGGTCCTGGATTGGTCTCCTTTTCCGAAGGTTGTATGTAGTGATATATATCCTAGTGGTCAAACCGGGGTATCTCCTAACCCGAATAGACTGTTTGGATATGCCTTAAGTTCTTTTTCTTCTAAGCCGAGTTTATCAAAGGCTGTCTTGAATAATATGTCGGCAGAACTCCTTTGGTCTATTAAGGTGCGGTGTAGGTTGGCGTTTGCCAATATGATGGTGATGACCATGGGATCGTCGTGTCCTGTGATGATGCCGGATGCGTCCTTCTTAGTGAATGTTATCGCTGGGATGTTGAGTGCTTCCTCCTCTCCTTCGACATGACATACTTCTTTGAGATACCTTTTGTGGGAAGATTTGGAGATCCCTCCTGCTGCGAATCCGCCATGTATCATGTGGACGTGTCTTTCTGGTGTCCGAGGTGATCGTTCTCCTCGTTTGGTATCTTCATCCCTTCGTCTTTTTCTTTGATCATCATCTCGGGTGGCCAGGAATCGATCTAATTTTCCTTCCCTCACCAATTTTTCTATGATATTTTTCAAGTCGAAGCATTCGTTGGTGGCGTGTCCTCTGACCCGATGATATTCACGATATTCCTTCTGATTTCCTCCTCCTCTTTTTCCTTTGGGGGGCCGTGCTGGGGGAATCTTTTCTGTATGGCAGACCTCCTTGTATATTTCGACTAGGGATGCTCTGAGGGGAGTATAATTATGGTATTTTTTAATTTTCTCCCCTTGTCGGTCTTCTTTCTTTTTGTCTTTATCTCGGTAGGGGTTCCCAGATTTTGAGGTTTCTCCTAATCAAGCGTTTTCTTCCATGTTGATGTATTTTTTTGCTCGCTCCTGTACTTCATCTAATGATGTAGGGTACTTCTTTGATATAGATTGGCTAAATGGCCCCTCTCGTAGGCCATTGATGAGTCCCATAATGGCGGCCTCTGTTGGTAAGCTTTGTATGTCCATGCATGTTTTGTTGAATCTTTCCATGTAGTTGCGGAGGCTCTCCCGATCTCCTTGCTTGATCCCCAGTAGACTGGGGGTGTGCTTGGCTTTATCTTTCTGAATGGAGAATCTGGCCAGGAACTTTTTGGCCAGGTCGTCGAAATTTGGGATGGACTTTGGAGGTAAGTTGTCGAACCATTGGATTGCTGTCTTTGTGAGAGTTGTTGGGAAAGCTTTGCAGTGAACGGCGTCTGAGGCGTCGGTAAGGTACATTCTGCTTCTGAAATTGCTGAGATGGTGGTTGGGATCTGTGGTGCCATCATATAAAGTCATATCTGGGAGTTTGAAGTCCTTTGGGATTTTGGTTTTCATGATCTCTCTGGTGAATGGATCCTGTTTTTTACGTGAGCTTTCCTCAGGAGTGATCCGAGGGGCCTTCGATTTGAGATCGGCTTCCAATTGCTGTAATTTTTCTTCCAATTCTCGACGTCGTCGTATCTCTCTTTGTAGATCCTTCCCGATTTCTCGTTGTTGTTGGGTTTCTTTTTCAAGTTGCTTCAAGAGATCTTGAAGTACTTCTATCGCCCCCGGGTTTGCTGGATTTTTGTCTCCGTTGGATTCTGGGGTGTCGTTTAGTGGGGTGTCCGCATTTTTGTGCGGCGTTCTATTTTCTAGATCTGAATTGTGATCGTTATCATGGTAATCCGCCATGGTATTGGGATGACTTCCAGGTTTCCCGCAACGGCACCAATGTTCCAAGGGTTACTTGAAGCTATAGGTCGATCTCGGACGAGATCCTCAGTGGTGGTCGGAACCGATGTGTCCGGCTGGTGAATGGAGGCCGGAGATGGTACGCCCGACTTGTTTGGACTTGGACGTGCTGCTGATCCTCTGTCACCGAAGGGTGGGGGGTACCTGCAAGAGACTCCGATGCTTAAGTTAGCGTGGGTATTAAACAGGTGTTATGTAGAATCAGAGTATGAGTTATACCTGGGTGCTCCAGTGTATTTATAGTGGTTGTAGAGTGACCTTTCTAGATAAGATAAGTTAGTTATCTTATCCTATCTTTATCTTTGAGTTGAGGTCAGCTTATCTTCAAGGGAACCGCCCTTATCTCTATAGGTTTGGACGACCTGTGGATTTGGGTCGTGTTCCTCTATTTGGGCCCTTTATTGGGCTTTTCTGTCGATTTGGCCAACCTCTTTGAGAAGAGGTCGAATAGCCTGACCTGAAGAGGTCGGTCGCTTTGTCGCCAATCATCCCGGGTCGGGTAACTCGACCCAGGGTGTGAACAGTAGGATTGGATAGGTGAATGGTGTTTGGGGAAGAGGTGTGGATGTGATTGGTCAAGGGTATTTGGGGAAGAGTGTTATGGAAAGGTGTGAAGAGGAGAAAAAGAGAGGTGGGGTAGGTGGGGATCTGTGGGGTCCACAGATCCTGAGGTGTCAAGGAATTTGGGTCCCTACACCATTCTGGCGTTTAAACGCCAATTGTGTGCCAATTCTGGCGTTTAACGCCAGCTCTGCTACCTTTTCTGGCATTAAACGCCAGTTTGATGCCCCTTTCTAGCATTTAACGCCAGAAGCTAGACACCCTTTTCTGGCGTTAAACGCCAGTCTGTCTGCCTATTCTGGCGTTTAACGCGAGCCTTCAGCCAGACACCCTTTTTTGGTGTTAAACGCCAGTCTGCCTGGCAATTCTGGTGGTTAACATCCAAAATGCTTCCAGACTTGGCGTTAAACGCCCATTCTGCTATCCTTACTGGCGTTTAAACGCCAGTAAGCCTGTCCTCCAGGGTGTGCTATTTTTGATGATGTTTTTTATTCCGCTTTAATTCTGCAGTTATTTTTGTGACTCCACATGATCATCTACCTAAAGGAAACATAAAATAACAATGGAAAACAAATAAATATAATTAAACAAAATTGGGTTGCCTCCCAATAAGCGCTTCTTTACTGTCAATAGCTTGACAGTGAGCTCTTAGAGAGATTCACAGAGACTCAGAGCTTAATGGTGGCCTCCCAACACCAAACTTAGAAGTTGAGTGTGGGGGCTCTATTTGACTCTGTATTGAGAGAAGCTTTTCATGCTTCCTCTCCATGGTTACAGAAGAAGATCCTTGAGCCTTAAACACAAGGTAGTCCTCATTCAATTGAAGGACTAACTCTCCTGTGTCCACATCAATCACAGCTCTTGTTGTGGCTAGGAAGGGTCTTCCAAGGATAATAGATTCATCCTCATCCTTCCCAGTGTCTAGGATTATGAAATCAGCAGGGATGCACAGGCCTTCAACCTTCACTAAGGCATCCTCTATATGTCCATAAGCCTGTTTCATTGATTTGTCTGCCAATTCTAGTGAGAATCTTACAGCTTGTACCTCAAAGATCCCTAGTTTCTCCATTACAGAGAGTGGCATGAGCTTTATTCCTGACCACCCCATGTCACACAGAGCCTTTTCAAAGGTCATGGTGCCTATGGTACAACGTATTAAGAACTTTTCGGGATCCGGTTTCTTCTGAGGTAATTTCAGTTGAGCCAAGCTCTTTAGTTCATTGATGAGCAATGGAGGTTCATCCTCCCAAGTCTCATTACCAAATAGCTTGGCATTTAGCTTCATGATTTCTTCTAGATACAGAGCAACTTGCTCTTCAATAATGTCTTCATTATCTTCAAAGGAAGGATACTCATCAGAGCTCATGAATGAGGAAACTCCTTAGTGGCCAGTGGACGTCCATTGAGGTCTTCCTCACTGGAAATCACTGCCTTTCCCTCCTCTACAGGTTCGGCCATATTGGACAGATTGATGGCCTTGCACTCTCTTCTTTGGATTCATTGCACCCAACATTCACAGGTTTGAAGCTCTTCACAGTTATCCCTTCCCAGATCCTACTCAAAATACCACAGACAAGGTTTAGACTTTCCGGATCTCAGGAATGCTGCCAATGGTTCTAGCCTATACCACGAAGGTTCTAATCTCAGATTCAGATGCTCTGTTGTCAGGAGAGATGATGTGAATCTTTGATTAGAAACCGAAGAGAATATACTCTGGCTGTCATCCAATGACTATGTTGAACATCATGTAGACCGCTTGTGGTTGTCAGGCACGCGGATCTTGGCTAAGCGAGTATCGAAGATAGTGGGTGATTGTCACGGGTCAGCCCTTCATTCTGACTTAACTGGATTAAGTACAAGAGTATATCTTGGAGAAGAAGTAGGCATGAATTGAAAAAAAACAATAGTACTTGCATTAATTCATGAAGAACAGTAGAGCTCCATGTAACGACCCAACTTCTAGCATGTCTAGATCATACTAGAAATCGAATGTTACCAACTTGTTTTTCCTTTTTGTATTATTAATTAATAAATATAAGCCTGTACATTGTTAAAACCCCGCGAATTTTTACAAGTAAATTTTTTTTAACAAGAATAATTTAAAGTCGCATACCTTCCATATATCAAGGGATAATTAAACGTTCACATACATAAGACAAAAGATAACAGAATATGGAACAACACACTATAATATACATCATGTTACAGAAGTGGCTCAGTTATATAAGCATAGAGCTATAGTACAGCACCCCTAAGTCAGTGACTCATATAGTATATACATATATGTACATAAGACGCCCCAGGGCCTGGCCTGTCCAAAAGCCCCTAAGTTGGCACCCAGGCTAGCCTAACTCTATGATATGCCTATTCCCTCTAATCATGCTAACGAAAGTGAGGGAGACACTCTAATGTACTGAAGTTAGACTAGGCGTCTCAAAAAGTCTCCTCAATCCTGGTCCAGAGTACCTCACGGAAAATCACCGGGCGAATGGTGATGCTCGCCTGCTGGTGCCTCGCCTGGCTCATCATCATCGTTGTCAGAGGAGATAACTATGAAGTTAGGATCTTCTTCTGGATCTTCTTCTTTCTCGTCCTCTTCTTCTGCCGGAGTGATAGCAGAGGAACCACTGCTGGCCACAGGAACCATAAAAGGATAGCTACCAAACAAAATACAGTCTGGAGAAGGAGGTGGCGCCTCCATGATCTGATCATACTCATGTCCCTGTTGCTCATCAAAGACAGGAGGCTCGATCGGCTCAGGTAAAGGATCAAGCTCGGGTGGCAACACAGGAACACCCCACTCATCAAGGACAAAAGGTGCAGGAGGTGCCTCATGGATAAGCTGGGCAAGTATAGGCTCATCAGGTAGAGGAGGTTCAGGTGGAGGAGGATGGTCAGGTGGAGGTGGCATCTGCTCCTCAGGATGAGGTATCCCAGGTCCACCGGGGTGTAAACAAGATAAAGGAAAGTCATAGGGTGCATCAGGATTAAAGTATGCTGTCCTAATAGGGTACTGGAAAGGTCTACCACGAACTACATAATTACAGATACGAGGTACCGCACAGTAGATGTAATACTCACCACGCACCGGGTCCTCGTGGATGTACGGTGGATCAATCTCGTAAAATAGGACTCCCGTGTCCATCTGTAGAGGTGTAAGGGGTAAGAACTGGGGAGTTCTTAGTAAGGTCGGGGTTTACAGTTAAGTTCATTTATAATGTCCGTGGTCATAGAAGTATAAATAAATGTAGAGTAATATGTACATAACGGCAACATAAACTAACACATGAACAGGAGAGAAAATAGGAAATAAATGCACATTCACACATTAACATGCAATCACACAGTTATGCTCAAACAAACAAGGACAAGAACACAAGAAGATTAGCAATAAATAATGCACAAACAAGTATGATGCATGTCTATCCCTACTGCAGGTAATGAGATCATTTGTCGGTTTCAACCCGCACCCGACGCAATCCGACCCTCCAGGTCAGATAAGGCCTTCCCAGAACTTAATCCCAGATTAAGTACCGCATACCCTCTACCAAGTACTCTCAACTTGCAGGGCTGGTATTTGCTCAGGTCTTAATATACCGCAGGTATACGAGTCAGCCCTCTACCAAGCATTCAGCTTGCAGGGCTGGTACTACTCTACCGTAGCCTGTCTGGGAAGCAACATCACAATACGGGCGTCCCCGCATAACATTCACAAGCATTGCCCGAAGGCTCATAATTCACATATAACCATACTCTCCATCACTTAGCAATCATCATAAATCAAGCATTAGAACATCACAGAAAGCTCATTTTACAATTCTTTGTTTACTTTGTAAAGTCAGTACACATTTATATCACTTTTAACTCCTTTTCTTTTTAACTTAAACACAGGTTTCAAAATCTTATTTCTTTACCTCATATACCTCTATATCTTCTCTTATACCTCTTCTTAGGTGTTCAGTAAAGGAAATTAGAGAATTCTGGACTCAAATCTGCCTTCCTGAGGCTTTCAGGGAAAACTGTCTTTTTATCAATATTTTATTATTATTAATAAAATAATATTATTATTAAAATAATATTAATAATAAAATAATATGTTAATATTTTATTATT
The DNA here is from genome assembly GCF_003086295.3 of Arachis hypogaea. Classification (NCBI taxonomy): domain Eukaryota; kingdom Viridiplantae; phylum Streptophyta; class Magnoliopsida; order Fabales; family Fabaceae; genus Arachis; species Arachis hypogaea. The sequence goes on from NC_092051.1 coordinate 53,461,496, forward strand.
AAAATAATAATATTTTATTTAACTTTCAGAAATTGCATTTTGACCCCCGGACTTCTTGGAAATAGCACTTTGACCCCTATAACTTTTAATATTTGCACTTTAGCCCCTCAACTTCAGATTAATTAATTTTCAACCCCAAACTTTTTAATAATTGCATTTCGACCCCAAAACTCCTTGAATACACGTTTTCATGTTCTTCCAAAAACCAAACACATTTTTTTTTTTCAAAAGTTCATCAGATTTCTGCTTGATTTTCAGCTAGTTTTTCAATCTTTTCGGAAACCGATTTGAACCCGATTTTTATCAAACCAAAGAGAAACTTTTCAGCCATCAAATACACATCAAATAAGCGTCAAAAATCATGATTTTCATGGCTGGAATGTCACGTTTTTCTGCAGCACCAACAGCCACTTCAAAACCATCATAAACATGATTTTCAAGCATTAAACAACAAGTTTCCATGATCAAACCCTCACACATACACCCAAAATCAAATCTCAAGCAATAAGATCTGGTTTAACACTTCAAGAACACAGCCAATCATTGATTAATTTACCAAACCTTACCTCCTTTGCTGCTGTCCGAGATTGCACCAAAAACAAGCTTCTAGAAGAACTTTTACGCCTATTTTAACATAAAAAAAAACTTTAGAATCTTATGAACCATGAAGGCTGAAGCTTCATGATGATGAAAAAAAGGTTTTCCTCACCTTAAGGTAACTAGAAATCACGTTTTCTTGGAGCTTTTCCTAAGAAAGAACATGAAGAAAACATCATTCACTTAAGGAACCACCATGGCCGAATCTTCAAGGAGGAGGAGCAGCCTTCATACCTTGATTTACTCCATGAAAAGTGACATAGAAATGAAGAGGAGGAAGAGGTGAACACTTTGGTAAGATTAGATTTTTGATAGGGGTTTCGGTTTGAGAAAGAACGGAGAAAGTAGCTCAGGTGTTCATGGAAGCTTCATGGTTTTCTTTCATGGTGTTCTAAGCTTTTCCAAGAACAAAAATGATAGCCAAGCTGTCCTAGGGAGGCCGTGGCTTTTGGATGATGATTATCCAAAAGGATAATTACTAAAGTTGGATGTATTAGAACTTAAGTAATTACACTACTAATGGATAAACATTAAGTTACTTAGTGTAAATGACACTAGTAACTGGATAATCATAAGAATAAAAGATATATGATGAAGCATTAGCAGTGCTAAGTTCATCTAAGAATGCCGGTATTATCCGTTACCGGTAGATTTCAAGCTTAGTTATTATATTACTAAACATAGATCAACATTAATCACAGTAGAGAAGATAATAATATAATATTCTAAATAAGATAATAATATATGAATATTATTTTAATATAATTTTTCTCTCGAAATTCGTGACCGGCTCGTCACATAGAGACTAATCACGGAAATCAGAATTTTGAAATTCGGGCCCGAAGTGGCTCAAAAACGCAACTCTTCGCGACGTGCCTACTTAGATTAGGAGAGGTGTCCTGTGCAATCAAGCTGCTGACTCAGCAGCTTGATGACGCAGCACCTGTGCAGTGGAGGTGCTTATATGCATAGAAATTCCTAAAAATTCTGTAAAAATTCCGTTTGATCCTGAAAAAGCGCCGTTTCTTCGGGGCTAGGCCATTACATTCTACCCTCCTAAGAAAATTTTGTCCTCAAAATTTCAATTACCTGAAAAGAGAAACAGGTAGTCTGTTCTCATCTTGTCTTCCAGCTCCCATGTGTACTCTTCAGTTCCAGTTTGTCCCCATGCTACCTTAACCAATGATACTGTCTTGTCTCTAAGCTGTTTGTCACTTCATTCCACAATCCTGACTGGTAGGGTTTGATATGTCAAGTCAGCTCGCAACTATACTGTCTCTGGTTGTAAAACGTGGCTTTCGTCGTGATTATACTTTTTGAGTTGTGAAACATGAAAAACATCATGAAGGTTTGACAAATAAGGAGGGAGAGCTACTTGGTATGCTACTGGACCGACTCTTTTAAGAATTTGAAAAGGACCTAAATATCGTGGATTCAATTTCTTAGTCCTAGGAGCTCTACCTATTCCAGTCGTAGGTGTCACTCTTAAGAAGATATGGTCACCTTCGTTAAATTCTAAGGGCCTACGCCTAATATCTGCATAGCTCTTTTGTCGACTTTGGCCAGTTTGAATCTTCTCTTGGATATGCTTAATTCGTTCAGTAGTTTCTTGTACCAAGTCTGGCCCCAAAATCCTGCTTTCCTCCTTGTCATACCAGCATAATGGTTATTGACACTTTCTTTCGTAGAGGGCCTTATATGGTGCCATTCCGATACTCTGTTGATAACTGTTGTTGTAAGCAAATTCAATCAATGGCAAGTATTTGTCCCAGTTACCCTGTTGGTCCATTACGCAAGATCTCAACATATCTTCCAAGGTACGAATTGTTCGTTCTGTCTGTCCATCAGTCTGTGGGTGATATGCTGTACTTAAGTGCAACTTCGTCCCAAAAGCTTTCTGTAGAGCTCCCCAAAATCTAGAAGTAAACCTTGGATCCCTGTCTGACACAATTGATGAAGGTATTCCATGCAATCGTATTATCTCCTGAATGTATAACTGGGCGAGTTTCTCCAAGCTGTGACCAATTTGAATTGGTAGAAAATGCGCTAATTTTGTCAATCGATCTATAATTACCCAAATTGCATCATGCCCAGCAGAGGTTCTTGGTAACCCAGTAACAAAATCCATCGTAATCTCTTCCCATTTCCATTGTGGTATCTCCAATGGTTGCAGGGTTCCAGGTGGTTTTTGATGTTCCACCTTAATCTTCTGGCAAGTGAGACACTTTGAAACATACATTGCTATATCTTTCTTCATTCCTGGCCACCAGAACATCTTCTTTAGATCTTGGTACATTTTAGTCGTTCTGGGATGGATAGAAAATCTGCTTTCATGAGCTTCGGTCAGAATGTTCTTTCTCAAGTCCTCCTGAGCAGGTACACAAATTCTATTCCTATATCTCCATATTCCCTCTTTATCTTGGCGTACTTCTTCCGGCTGATCTGCCTTCATCCGTGTTAACAATGTCAGCATTCCTGAATTCTGGGCTTGAGCTTGCTAATAGCTATCTTAAAGTCAGATGTTAATTGTAGTCGCGCCATAACAACTCCTCTTGATGTCTCTCTCATTCTTAATTTTAAGTTTTCAAAGGCTGAGATCATTTCTTCTTCCTTGATCATCATCCAGGATATGCCCAAACTCTTCCGACTCAAAGCATCTACGACTACATTTGCCTTCCCAGGATGATAGCTCAACTTAAAATCATAATCTTTTAAGAATTCCATCCATCGCCTCTGCCTCATATTAAGGTCTTACTGATCAAAGATATACTTCAAACTCTTATGATCAGAGAAGACTTCAAATTGGGCTCCGTACAAATAGTGCCTCCAAATCTTAAGTGCAAAGACCACTGCTGCTAATTCCAAATCATGTGTCGGATAGTTCCTTTCGTGAGGTCTTAGTTGTCTTGAAGCATAAGCTACCACATTCCTATGCTGCATTAATACACATCCAAGTCCCTTAGAAGAAGCATCTCAATACACCTCAAAAGGTTCCTGTGGGTCTGGTAACACCAAAACTGGCGCCGTCGTCAACTTTTCCTTTAAAGTTTCAAAGCTTTCTTCACACTTCTCTGTCCACTCAAACGGAACTTCCTTCCTAGTAAGGCGAGTCAAAGGTAAAGCTATCTGTGAAAAACCCTTGATAAACCGCCGATAGTATCCTACTAACCCCAAGAAACTACGAACTTCTGTAACTGTCTTGGGTTGCTTCCATTGTACTACGGCCTCAATCTTTAAAGGATCTACAGTTATTCCATCTCGTGTGATCACATGTCCCAAGAATGCCACTTCTGTCGCCCAAAACTCACATTTCGACAACTTCGCGTATAGCTTCCGTGCTCTTAATATTTGCAACACAATCCTCAAATGCTTTCCATGTTCTTCTTCTGTCTTGGACTAGATGTGGATATCATCTATAAAGACTACCACAAACTGATCTAGATACGGACGAAAAATGCGATTCATATAATCCATGAATACAGCAGGAGCATTAGTCAGTCCAAAGGACATAACCGTATACTCATAGTGACCGTACCTAGTTCGAAAGGCAGTCTTAGGTATATCTGATTCCTTCACCCGGATTTGATGGTAACCTGGCCGCAAATCAATCTTCGAGAATACTGTCGCACCTCTCAGCTGGTCCATCAGATCATCTATCCTTGGGAGTGGATACTTGTTCTTGATTGTGATCTTGTTCAATTGGCGATAATCCACACATAACCTCATTCCACCATCCTTCTTCTTTACTAGTAACACTGGAGCTCTCCATGGTGATACACTCGGACGAATAAACTTCTTCCCCAGCAATTCATTCAACTGCTTCTTTAACTCTGCTAGTTCCAATGGTGACATCCGATATAGTGCTATAGAAATTGGTCCGGCTCCAAGAACTAGATCAATACTAAACTCTATCTCTCTCTGAGGTGGAAACTCAGGTATATCATCCGGAAAAACATCAGGAAACTCCTTCACCACTCGGATTTGCTCCAAGTCTTGTTCATTAGTTTCGGAGCTAGCCGATAGTAGAACGTAACCCTCTAACCCACTATTACTAGAAATAACTCTTAGGGAATTCAAATAGAAAGTATAAGACTCAACTGGTTCAGTGTGCATTTCAGATGATGGAAATGTAGCAATTCGTTTAAAACAATCAAGGAAAACATGATGCTTGGACAACCAATCTAAACCTAAGATAATATCTAAACCACACAAAGGCAAACAAACCAGGTCATGTATAAAAGTCCTAGCCTCAATAACAAAAGGCACCTGTTGACATACTTGACTAGTCAAGGCATTTTGAGATGTGGGTGTACGAACAATTAGATTATAATCTAACATGGTGAAATCTAATCCCAACTCATGCGCAACAGTCTCAGAAATAAATGAATGTGATGTACCAGAGTCATACAGTACAGTTAAGAGTCGAGATTTGACATAACACTGACCTTGAATTAGGGAGTCTGATTTCATTGCGTCATCAGCAGTCATAGCAAACACACGTCCTTGCTGTCGCGGCCTATCTATTCCTTGTACTGGCTTCTTCGGATAGTCCTTAGCCATATGTCCAGGCTGACCACAAGAAAAACAGATAACGCCTGTAAGCTGACAAGGTCTACCTCCATGCTCCTTTCTGCACTGCCTATATACTGGTTGCATCTGCGCCTGCTGAGGTCGCTTACCCATATCCTGTCTCATTCTTCCTCCATTCTCTCCTGTAGGACGTGCATGAACATTTCTATTCTGATTGTACCTTCGTGAAGGCATTGCTCCCTGCTTAAAATTCCTTCCCTGAGGAGCTGTATACCGATTATAATTCTAAAAAGAAGATCCTGGGCGATTCATCCGAGCTGCAGCTATCTTCTTAGCACAGTCCTCTACTAGCTGACTCTTATTAACCAACTCCACAAAATTCTGTATTTCCAATGGAACCACTGAGTTCAACAAATCTTCACGGAGTCCTCCTTCAAATTTCAAACATTTCCACTCTTCGAAATCTGTTGGATTCCCTTGACAAACCTTGGAAAAATGACATAAATCTTCAAACTTCCTTGTATACTCAGCAACAGACATACTTCCCTGTTTTAACTGCATCAACTCCATCTCCTTTGCCTCACGAGTAGCTCTAGGAAAGTACTTCTTATAGAACTCTTCTTTAAAAATATCCCACAAAATATTACCCTCATCTTGCTGTAGTAAACGTTGAATGCCCTGCCACCAGTGCTGAGCATCCCCTTCCAACATATAAGTAGCAAATTCTACATACTGTTCTTCCGGGACATGCTGTGCCCTCAAGGACCTTTCTATGCCTCGGAACCAATTATCAGCTTCAGTTGCTACAGTCGTACCCTTGAACTTCGGTGGATTAACTTTCAAGAAAGCAGCTAATGTCAAAGGCCTATCATGATTCATGTTATCTCCATCACCGTTCCCACCATTCTCACCATTACGGTCATTGTTACGCTCTCCATTACGTTCCCCCAGACGGTTAACTGCTCGGGTAGTAGCAGTCGCCGTTTCACGCACAGCCTCAGCCATAGCGTGAATCGCAGCAAACAAATTATCATCGTTTTGTGGCAGATTGTTAACAGTAGACCCTTCCCGATCGCTACGTCTCCGTGGAGGCATCCTGATTCTGTTCATACCAAACAATCAATACCAAGGTGATCAGTCTTAATACCTCAAGTTGGGCCTGAACATTATCAGAATGAAAGCACAAAGACATTCATGCAACACATATCACATAGATACCCTATAAGCATGAGACACACCACAGAGCATGCAATAAAGCATGATTCAGTCCATTCCCCAGGCTCTAACAGGAAGAACCGCTCTGATACCAAATTGTAACGATCCAACTTCTAGCATGTCTAGATCATACTAGAAATCGAATGTTACCAACTTGTTTTTCCTTTTTGTATTATTAATTAATAAATATAAGCATGTACGTTGTTAAAACCCCGCGAATTTTTACAAGTAAATTTTTTTTAACAAGAATAATTTAAAGTCGCATACCTTCCATATATCAAGGGATAATTAAACGTTCACATACATAAGATAAAAGATAACAGAATATGGAATAACACACTATAATATACATCATGTTACAGAAGCGGCTCAGTTATATAAGCATAGAGCTATAGTACAGCACCCCTAAGTCAGTGACTCATATAGTATATACATATATGTACATAAGACGCCCCAGGGCCTGGCCTGTCCAAAAGCCCCTAAGTTGGCACCCAGGCTAGCCTAACTCTATGATATGCCTATTCCCTCTAATCATGCTAACAAAAGTGAGGGAGACACTCTAATGTACTGAAGTTAGACTAGGCGTCTCAAAAAGTCTCCTCAATCCTGGTCCAGAGTACCTCACGGAAAATCACCGGGCGAATGGTGATGCTCGCCTGCTGGCGCCTCGCCTGGCTCATCATCATCGCTGTCAGAGGAGATAACTATGAAGTTAGGATCTTCCTCTGGATCGTCTTCTTCCTCGTCCTCTTCTTCTGCCGGAGTGATAGCAGAGGAACCACTGCTGGCCACAGGAACCATAAAAGGATAGCTACCAAACAAAATACAGTATGGAGAAGGAGGTGGCGCCTCCATGATCTGATCATACTCATGTCCCTGCTGCTCATCAAAGACAGGAGGCTCGATCGGCTCAGGTAAAGGATCAAGCTCGGGTGGCAACACAGGAACACTGATGACAAGCCATCTTAGCCTAGTTTCACTAGCCTTTTTCTTTTGTTTTCAATTGATTTTATGCACTTTCTTAAGCCATAAGCAAGCCAATTGGGTAGATTTCCATGTTTCCTTTGATTCAATCAACCATGTATGAATTCATGCACTTTCATGAGATTTTATGCTATAATTGTCATATATTATGAAAGAAACACAATCTCATGATTTGGGACATAGCTTTGATTGTTTTGATTGATTGATGATAGGTGAAAAGAGTTTTGAAGAAGGTTGAAGGAAGAAGGAATGGCTAGGAGCAAGAGAGAACAAAAAGTTTGAGCAAAAGTTTGCCTCAAACTTTAGCTCAAACTTTTAGAAGAGTTGAAAACATGCCAGAGAAAAAAAGTTTGAGCCAAAGTTTGCCTCAAACTTTAGCTCAAACTTTTTGAAGAATTGAAAACACTCCAGAGGAAAAAAGCTTGAGCAAAAGTTTGCCTCAAACTTTAGCTCAAACTTTTGGGAGAAAAGCTTGAGCCAACGTTTGCCTCAAACTTTTTGGCAAACGTTGGCATCACAAAACCAACACCTTGGAGGAAAAAAAGCTTGCGCCAACATTTGCCTCAAACTTTTTGGCAAACGTTGGCGCCACACTTGCACACCCTGGAGGAGAAAAGTTTGCGCCAACGTTTGCCTCAAGCTTTTTGGCAAACATTGGCGCCACACATATGCACAAGGGGGCCAACGTTTGAGCAAAAGTTTGACCTCAAACTTTAGCCCAAACGTTGGTAGCAGCAAGTGAAGCCATCTGGTATAAAAAGTTTGAGTAAAAGTTTCCCTCAAACTTTTACTCAAACTTTTACTCAAACTTTCATGATTTCAACCCGGTTCACAATGGATCTTTCTCCAACTCCAAGAGCAATCAACCAAGGCCTTTATCAACCCAATTCCATCAAGAGCAAAGGCCCAATTCAAGGCTTGAAGACCATTTGAAGAAAGTGTATAAATAGCTTAGGATTTAAGTTTTTCAGGGAGGTTTTCCTTTGAGTTTTTGCTGAGTAGTTTTTTGGAGAGCTTTTGGATTTTGAACTGTTCTGAGTTTCTGAGTTCGGGGAAGGAGAATTGAATTCTCTTCCTCTTAGTTTTCTTGTTTTCAATTTCAATTACACTTGTCTTGAGTCTTGGGTGTTGAGAATTGGGGAAATTCTGTCTCAATCCCACCTTTAGATCTCTTTCTGTTTCTTTTACTGCATCATTGGAGAATTGAGATTTACATTCAAGTTTTCTTCTGTTTTTATCTTTAATTTCTTGCAATTGAATTCCACATTTGGATCTAGGAAGGCATTGAGATCTAAACTCGGTTATCTAGTCTCTTGGGTCCTGAGATCTGGAGTTTGCATTTTAAATTCTTTGTTTAAAGCTTTTCAAGTTCATTTACATTTCCGTTTGAGATCCGGTTCAATTCAAGTCACTTTCTACTTGTCTGATTAATGCAATTTACTTTTCCTTGTTTAATTTCTGCAAATCTACTTCCCAATTCCCTTTATAATTCAAGCCATTTACATTTCTTGCACTTTAAGATTCTACAATTTACATTTCTTGCAATCTAAGTTTCTGCAACTTACATTACTTGTTCTTTAAGATTCAGCTTATTTACTTTCTTTGCTCTTTAATTTTCTGCAATCTACCCTTCTCCCTTTACATTTCATGCAATTTAGCTTCTGTCGAATACAAACCACTCAAATCAACTCTTGATTCGCTTGACTAAATCAACCACTAAACTAAAATTGCTCAATCCTTCAATCCCTGTGGGATCGACCTCACTCCCGTGAGTTTTATTACTTGATACGACCCGGTGCACTTGCCGGTTAGATTTGTGTGTTTGGAATTCGTTTTTCATTTTCCGAAAATACACATCAAACACCCCACTCATCAAGGACAAAAGGTGCAGGAGGTGCCTCATGGATAAGCTGGGCAGGTATAGGCTCATCAGGTAGAGGAGGTTCAGGTGGAGGAGGATGGTCAGGTGGAGGTGGCATCTGCTCCTCAGGATGAGGTATCCCAGGTCCGCCAGGGTGTAACCAAGATAAAGGAAAGTCATAGGGTGCATCAGGATTAAAGTATGCTGTCCTAATAGGGTATTGGAAAGGTATACCACGAACTACATAATTACGGATACGAGGTACCGCACAGTAGATGTAATACTCGCCACGCACCGGGTCCTCGTTGATGTACGGTGGATCAATCTCGTAAAATAGGACTCCCGTGTCCATCTGTAGAGGTGTAAGGGGTAAGAACTGGGGAGTTCTTAGTAAGGTCGGGGTTTACAGTTAAGTTCATTTATAATGTCCGTGGTCATAGAAGTATAAATAAATGTAGAGTAATATGTACATAACAGCAACATAAACTAACACATGAACAAGAGAGAAAATAGGAAATAAATGCACATTCACACATTAACATGCAATCACACAGTTATGCTCAAACAAACAAGGACAAGAACACAAGAAGATTAGCAATAAATAATGCACAAACAAGTATGATGCATGTCTGTCCCTACTGCAGGTAATGAGCTCATTTGTCGGTTTCGACCCGCACTCGACGCAATCCGACCCTCCAGGTCAGATAAGGCCTTCCCAGAACTTAATCCCATATTAAGTACCGCATACCCTCTACCAAGTGCTCTCGACTTGCAGGGCTGGTATTTGCTCAGGTCTCAATATACTGTAGGTATGCGAGTCAGGCCTCTACCAAGCATTCAGCTTGCAGGGCTGGTACTACTCTACCGCAGCCTGTCTGGGAAGCAACATCACAATACGGGCGTCCCCGCACAACATTCACAAGCATTGCCCGAAGGCTCATAATTCACATATAACCATACTCTCCATCACTAAGCAATCATCATAAATCAAGCATTAGAACATCACAGAAAGCTCATTTTACAATTCTCTGTTTACTCTGTAAGGTCAGGTACACAGCTATATCACTTTTAACTCCTTTTCTTTTTAACTTAAACACAGGTTTCAAAATCTTATTTCTTTACCTCATATACCTCTATATCTTCTCTTATACCTCTTCTTAGGTGTTCAGTAAAGGAAATTAGAGAATTCTGGACTCAAATCTGCCCTCCTGAGGCTTTCAGGGAAATCTGTCTTTTTATCAATATTTTATTATTATTAATAAAATAATATGTTAATATTTTATTATTAAAATAATAATATTTTATTTAACTTTCAAAAATTACATTTTGACCCCCGGACTTCTTGGAAATTGCACTTTGACCCCTATAACTTTTAATATTTGCACTTTAGCCCCTCAACTTTTGATTAATTAATTTTTAACTCCAAACTTTTTAATAATTGCATTTTGACCCCAAAACTCCTTGAATACACGTTTTCATGTTCTTCCAAAAACCAAAAACATTTTTTTTTTCAAAAGTTCATCAGATTTCTGCTTGATTTTCAGCTAGTTTTTCAATCTTTTCGGAAACCGATTTGAACCCGATTTTTATCAAACCAAAGAGAAACTTTTCAGCCATTAAATACACATCAAATAAGCATAAAAAATCATGATTTTTATGGCTGGAATGTCACGTTTTTCAGCAGAACCAACAGCCACTTCAAAACCATCATAAACATGATTTTCAAGCATTAAACAACAAGTTTCCATGATCAAACCCTCACACATACACCCAAAATCAAATCTCAAGCAACAAGATCTGGTTTAACACTTCAAGAACACATCCAATCATTGATTAATTTACCAAACCTTACCTCCTTTGCTGCTGTCCAAGATTGCACCAAAAACAAGCTTCCAGAAGCACTTTTACGCCTATTTTAACATCAAAAACAACTTTAGAATCTTATGAACCATGAAGGCTGAAGCTTCATGATGATGAAAAGAAGGTTTTCCTCACCTTAAGGTAACTAGAAATCACGTTTTCTTGGAGCTATTGGTGATTGAATAAGAGATCCTAAGAAAGAACATGAAGAAAACATCATTAACTTAAGGAACCACCATGGCCGAATCTTCAAGGAGGAGGAGCAGCCTTCATACCTTGATTTACTCCATGAAAAGTGACATAGAAATGAAGAGGAGGAAGAGGTGAACACTTTGGTAAGATTAGATTTTTTATAGGGGTTTCGGTTTGAGAAAGAACGGAGAAAGTAGCTCAGGTGTTCATGGAAGCTTCATGGTTTTCTTTCATGGTGTTCTAAGCTTTTCCAAGAACAAAAATGATAGCCAAGCTGTCCTAGGGAGGCCGTGGCTTTTGGATGATGATTATCCAAAAGTTACTTGTCAAAATATCTCCGAAAAGGATAATTACTAAAGCTAGATGTATTAGAACTTAAGTAATTACACTACTAATGGATAAACAATAAGTTACTTAGTGTAAATGACACTAGTAACTGGATAATCATAAGAATAAAAGATATATGATGAAGCATTAGCAGTGCTAAGTTCATCTAAGAATGCCGGTATTATCCGTTACCGGTAGATTTCAAGCTCAGTTATTATATTACTAAACATAGATAAACATTAATCACAGTAGAGAAGATAATAATATAATATTCTGAATAAAATAATAATATATGAATATTATATTAATATAATTTTTCTCTCGAAATTCGTGACCGGCTCGTCACATAGAGACTAACCACGGAAATCAGAATTTTGAAATTCGGGCCCGAAGTGGCTCAAAAACGCAACTCTTCGCGACGTGCCTACTTAGATTAGGAGAGGTGTCCTGTGCAATCAAGCTGCTGACTCAGCAGCTTGATGACGCAGCACCTGTGCAGTGGAGGTGCTTATATGCATAGAAATTCCTAAAAATTCTGTAAAAATTTCGTTTGATCCCGAAAAAGCGCCGTTTCTTCGGGGCTAGGCCGTTACACTCCACACCTTAATATATGGGGTGTAGAAACTCCACCGTAGAAAATACATAAGTGAAAGAGGTTTAGGCATGGCCTTGAGGCCAACCTCTAAGTCCAAGGTATGATCACCTATGATAGCATCTCAAAAATCCGAATACAATAGTAAAAAGTGCTATTTATACTAAACTAGTTACTAGGGTTTACAGAAATTGAGTAACTAAGTGTAGATAGTGCAGAAATCCACTTTCGGGACCCACTTGGTGTGTGCTTGGGCTGAGCATTGAACCTTTCACGTGCATAGGCCATTCTTGGAGTTAAATGCCAGCATGGGTGCCAGTTTGGGCCTTTTACGCCTTTTGGTGCCAGTTTTGGTGCTAGTTTTGGCGTTTTACGCCAGAAATCTCTGGTGGGGGTTTAAATGTCAGTTTGGACCATCAAATCTCGAACAAAGTATAGTCTATTATATATTGCTGGAAAGCCCAAGATGTCTACTTTCCAACGCAATTAAGAGCGCGCCAATTGGTCTTCTCTAGCTCCAGAAAATCCACTTCGAGTATAGGAGGGTCAGAATCCAACAACATCTACAGTCCTTTCTCAGCCTCTAAATCAGATTTTTGCTCAGGCCCCTCAATTTTAGACAAAAAATACCGAAAATCACAAAAAAACACACAAACTCATAGTAAAGTCCAGAAATGTGATTTTTGCATAAAAACTAATAAAAATATAATAAAAAGTAACTAAAACATACTAAAAACTATGTAAAAATAATGCCAAAAGGGTATAAATTATTCGCTCATCAAGAAGTCATCAATACTCCTCCAGATCTGAACCCTAGGGTCAGTGTGGATCCAGTCTGATTGAGGGTGAAGCTCGTACAGTCCATTCTCCTTAATGATCCTACTCAAAGTACCACAGACAAGGTCGGATCTTCCGGATCAGAGAATCTTGTATCTTTGGGTTCTAACCTCTACCACAGAGACCTTAATCTCCCTGGAAATTGGCTGAATTGGTATCTAGAGAAGTCCCCAACGAAGTCATCGATTAGCTGTCTGAGAGATGTATAATCAAGCTGGCGGTTTAATGCTTTCCATTGAAGTATTCGCACGAACCCAAGTAGACACGGGTGGTTGTCAGGCACGCGGTCCTAGTATGATGAGCAGAGCTAATTGTCACTGGTCATCCTATTCACCATATTGAAGAATGAATATACATCTTAGAATTAATCAAACATGGATCAAAGAGAAACAGTAATACTTTTATTAATTCATAGGACTCAACAGGGCTCCTCCCCTCAACCTAGAGGTTTAGAAACTCATACTGAAAGGAAAATACAATGTAAAACTCAAATATGGTGTGTAAAAGTCTGGTAAAAGGTCTTTAATAACATAAATCTAATCCCTTAAATACTAAACAAATTACTAGTAAGGGTAAGACAGTCTTTTTAGTGCTAAAATCCACTTCTGGAGCCCACTTGGCGAGTGTTTGGGCTGAGCTTTGATGAGATTCACGTGCTAGAAGGTCTCTAGGGTGTTAAACGCTGGCTAGGCAGTCCTCTCTGGGCGTTTGGACGTTGGGCTCTGCTCCTTGGGCACTGGACGCCTAGAAGGGAGTAGGAAGCTGGTGTTGGTCGCCCATTTTGGGCTTTCTAATCTTAACTGGTGTCTTGAGAAGTCCCCAATGAAGTTGTGGATTAGCCGTCTGAGAGATGTATAATCAAGCTGGCGGTTCAATGCTTTCTACTGAAGTATTTGCACGAATCCAAGTAGACACAGGTGGTTGTCAGGCACGCGGTCCTAGTATGATGAACAGATTTGATTGTCACTGGTCATCCTATTCACCATGTTGAAGAACGAATATACATCTTAGAATTAACTAAACACGGCTCGAAGAGAAATAGTAACACTTTTATTAATTCATAGGACTCAGCAGGGCTCCTCCCCTCAACCTAGGAGGTTTAGAAACTCACACTGAAAGGTAAATACAATGTAAAACTTGAATATGGTGTGTAAAAGTCTGGTAAAAGGTCCTTAATAACATAAATATAATCCCTTAAATACTAAACAAATGACTAGTAAAGGTAAAACAGTTTTTTAGTGCTAAAGTCAACTTTTGGGGCCTACTTGATGAGTGTTTGGGCTGAACTTTGATGGGATCCACGTGCTAGGAGGTCTCTAGGGCATTGAACGCTAGCTAGGGGGTCCTCTCTGGGCGTTTGAACGTTGGGCTTTGCTCCTTGGGCGCTGGACTCCTGGAAGGGGGGTAGGAAGCTGGTGTTGGACGCCAGTTTTGGGCCTTCTAATATGAAGCAAAGTATGGTATTATACATTGCTAGAAATCTCTAGAATTCAGCTTTCCATAGCAGCTGCAAATTCTCTATTTGGACTTCTGTAGCTCCAGAAAAGCTCTTCCGAGTGCAAGGAGGTCAGATCCAGACAGCATCTGCAGTGCTTTATCTATTTCTGAATCAGACTTTTGCTCCATCTCCTCAATTTCATCCAAAAATTATCTGAAATTGCAAAAAAACAGAAAAACTCATAGTAGAATCCAAAAATGTACATTTAACACCAAAACCTATAAAAACTTAATAAAAACTAAACAAAACATACTAAAAACTATATGAAACTGATGCCAAAAAGCGTATAAAATATCCACTCATCAATAACCATAGCTTGCTTCAAACCACAATACTCGTGGGATCGACCTTGACTCGCTCAGGTATAACTTGGATGACCCAATGCACTTGCTGGTTCAGCTATATGAAGTGTGGGAATTCGTGCACCAGTATTGCCAGTTAAATTACTAGTACGCGTCTTTACGCATTTTTTCCTCAGAAAATCATATTTTTCCACTTGAAAAATTCTCTGAATCCAAATATCACCATTAAATTTATAAATTATGAATTCTAGATTTTTCAAACCCTTTGGCCCATATTTTAATAATTATTTATTTTAATTTCCATTTAACCGGGGTTTTACAGTTTTTTCTTTTGAATTTCATTCAATGAGCTAGTATTTCTTCCTTGTTAAGCAAGCATTTCATGGTTTAGTGCATATTACTTTCAGTTGTTTGAATTATTTGATTGCAGGGGATTATGAGAAGTGAGCAAAACAGAAATGTTGTTGGACCATACAAAGAGCTTCTGGACCAAACAGAGAGGTTTTGGATCAAATAAAAATGTTCAACCTTAGGGAGACTGATGAGCGGATAATTAATACGCTTTTTGGCATTATTTTTACATAGTTTTTAGTATGATTTGATTAGTTTTTAGTATATTTTTATTAGTTTTTAATTAAAAATCACATTTCTGGACTTTACTATGAGTTTGTGTGTTTTTCTGTGATTTCAGGTATTTTCTGGCTGAAATTGAGAGACTTGAGCAAAAATCAGATTCAGAGGCTGAAGAAGGACTGCAGATGCTGTTGGATTCTGACCTCCTTGCACTCAAAGTAGATTTTCTGGAGCTACAAAAGTCCAAATGGCACGCTCTTAAATGCTTTGGAAAGTAGACATCCAGGGCTTTCCAGCAATATATAATAGTCCATACTTTGCCCGAGTTTAGATGACGCAAACTAGCGTTCAACACCAGATTTCTGCCCTATTCTGGAGTTAAACGCCAGAAACAGGTTGCAAAGCAGATTTAAACGCCAGAAACAGGTTACAAACTGGCGTTTAACTCCAAGGAAGACCTCTACACGTGAAAGCTTCAATGCATCGCCCAAGCACACACCAAGTGGGCCCGGAAGCAAATTTCTGCATCATTTACTCATTTCTGTAAACCCTAGTTACTAGTTTAGTATAAAAACTACTTTTAGTGATTTATTTCACATCTCGGGAACACATTATGTAACTTTTACGTTCTGAGACCTCCAGGGGAGGCTGGCCACTCGGCCATGTCTATCCTATTTTCACTTATGTATTTTTAACAGTAGAGTTTCTACACACCATAGATTAAGGTGTGGAACTCTGCTGTTCCTCATGAATTAATGCAAAGTACTATTATTTTTCTATTCAACTCAAGCCTATTTCTTCTATAAGATATTCATTCGCACACAAGAACATGATGAATGTGATGATTATGTGACGATCATCATCATTCTCACTTATGAACGCGTGCCTGACAAACACTTCCGTTCTACATGCAAACAAGCTTGAATGCGTATCTCTTAGCCTCATGATCTACGATTAGAGTCTTCGTGGTATAGGATAGAATTATTGGCGGCCATTCTTGAGATCTGAAAAGTCTAAACCTTGTCTGTGGTATTTCGAGTAGGATCTGGGAAGGGATGGCTATGACAAGCTTCAAACTCGCGAGTGCTGGGCGTAGTGACAGACGCAAAAGGATTACTGAGTCTTATTCCAGCATGATCGAGAACCGACAGATGATTAGCCGTGCGGTGACAACATATTTTGGACCATTTTTACTGAGAGGACGGGAAGTAGCCATTGACAACGGTGATGCCCAACATACAGCTTGCCATGGAAAGGAGTATGAGTGATTGGATGAAAGCAGTAGGAAAGCAGAG
Source organism: Arachis hypogaea (assembly GCF_003086295.3). Taxonomy (NCBI): domain Eukaryota; kingdom Viridiplantae; phylum Streptophyta; class Magnoliopsida; order Fabales; family Fabaceae; genus Arachis; species Arachis hypogaea. The sequence goes on from NC_092051.1 coordinate 53,478,159, forward strand.
GTTCAGAAGGAATAAAAGCATATCCATACGGTTATCTGAAATTCTCACCAATGAATTACATAAGTATCTCTATCTTTATTTAACGTTTTATTTATCTTTTAATTATCAAATCTCCATAACCAATTGAATCTGCCTGACTGAGATTTATAAGGTGACCATAGCTTGCTTCAAGCTGACAATCTCCGTGGGATCGACCCTTACTCACGTAAGGTTTATTACTTGGATGACCCAGTGCACTTGCTGGTTAGTTGTGCGATGTTGTGACAAATATCTAAGATTATGAACGTGCGTATAAAGTTTTTGGCGCCATTACCAAGGAATGAACGATCACGATTTCGTGCACCAAGTTTTTGGCGCCGTTGCCGGGGATTGTTTGAGTTTGGACAACTGACGGTTCATCTTGTTGCTCAGATTAGGTAATTTTATTTTAATTTTAAGCTTTTTGTTTTTATTATTTTTATTTTCGAAAAATTTTCAAAAAAAAATTTTAATTATTGTATGTTCTTCAAAATTTTTAAGAATGAATTCTAGAGTTTCATGATGATCTGTTAAAGTCTGGCTGGCAGTAAAGCCATGTCTAATCCTTTGGACCGAGGTTTCAACTATCATTAGAGAAGAACTTCTTTGTCTTTCTCAGCAATTTAGCTTTTGTATGTAATGATCTGCTAAAGCTTGGCTGGCCATTGGCCATGTCTAGTGTTTTGGACCGGAGCTTTCACTGAAAGCTTGGCTGGCTAGTAAGCCATGTCTAATTCCTGGAATTCTCATTAAAAATTTTGAAATCCTTATTTTTCTTTTCCAATTAATTTTCGAAAAAATCCAAAAAAATTTTAATAAAACCATAAAAACCAAAAATTTGATGTTTCTTGTTTGAGTCTTGTGTCAATTTTAAGTTTGGTGTCAATTGCATATTTTTAATTTTTCTTAAAATTTTCGAAAACTCATGCATGATATTCTTCATGATCTTCAAGTTGTTCTTGATGAATTTCTTTGTTTGATCTTTAAATTTTTCTTGTTTGGTGTCTTTTCTTGTTTTTCATATGCATTTTCAATTTGTTAGTATCTAAAGTTTGAAAATTTCTAGGTTTGGTGTCTTGCATGTGTGTCTTTTCTTAAAATTTTCAAAAATAAGTTCTTGGTGTTCATCTTGACATTCAAAGTGTTCTTGGTGTTCATCTTGACATTCAAAGTGTTCTTGCATGCATCATGTGTTTTGATTCATAATTTTCATATTTTGAGTCTTTTGGTTGTTTTTCTCTTTCTTCATTAAAAATTAAAAAATCAAAAAAACTATCTTTCCCTTATTCTCTCATAAATTTTTGAAAATTTGGTTTGATTTAGTCAAAAAGTTTTTAAATTTAATTGTTTCTTATGAGTCAAAATCAAATTTTCAATTTAAAAATTCTATCTTTTTCAAATCTTTTTCAAAAATCAAATCTTTTTCATTTTTTTTCATAATTTTGAAATTTTCAAAATTTATTTTCAAAATCTTTTTCTTATTTCTATTTCATATTTTCAAAATTAATGCTAACAATTAATGTGATTGATTCAAAAAAATTTTTTTAGTTTGTTACTTGCCTAGTAAGAAAGGTTCTATCTTTAAATTTTAAAATCATATCTTTTTGTTTCTTGTTAGTCAAGTAATCAACTTCAATTTTAAAAATTAAATCTTTTTAAATTCAAATCTTTTTCAAAATTATTTTCAATGATATCTTTTTCAATGTCAATCACATCTGTTTCAAAATCAATTTCGAAATCTTTTCTAACCTCTTATCTTTTCAAAATTGATTTTCAAATCTTTTTCAATTAACTACTTAACTTTTTATTTTGATTCTTATCTTTTTCAAAACCACCTAACTACTTTTCCCTCTCTAATTTTCGAAAACTGCTAACCCCTTTTTCAAAATTTGTTTTAATTAACTAATTGTCTTAAATTTTAATTTAATTTTATTTCCCATCTTAAATTTCGAATCCTAATTAATAGTCAACATAAAAACAAAAAAAAAACTATTTTTTTTCATTTTATTTTTAATTTTCGAATTTCCCCTCTCTCATCTCCTTCTATTTATTTATCTATTAACATTTCTCTTCTACTCAAAAATTCGAACCAACTCTTCTCCTCTGTGTTCGAATTCTTATCTTTTCTTTCTTCCATCCTTCTATTCTTATACTCATATAAGGAATCTCTATACTGTGACATAGAGGATTCCATATTTTCTTTTCTGTTCTCTTCTTTTTCATATGAGCAGGAACAAGGATAAGAACATTCTTGTTGAAGCTGATCCTGAACCTGGAAGGACTCTGAAGAGGAAGCTAAGGGAAGCTAAAGCACAACTCTCTGGAGAAAATCTGACAGAAATTTTCGACAAAGAAGTAGACATGGCCGAAAATAATAATAATGGTTGAGATGCAAGGAAGATGCTTGGTGACATTACTACACCAAATTCCAAATTACATGGAAGAAGCATCTCAATCCCTGCCATTGGAGCAAACAATTTTGAGCTAAAGCCTCAATTAGTTTCTCTGATGCAACAGAATTGCAAGTTTCACGGACTTCCATCAAAAGATCCTTTTGAGTTCTTAACTAAATTTTTGCAGATCTGTGATACTGTTAAGACCAATGGGGTTGATCCCGAGGTCTACAGGCTTATGTTTTTCCCGTTTGCTATAAGAGACAGAGCTAGAATATGGTTGGACTCTCAACCTAAAGATAGCCTGAACTCTTGGGATAAGTTGGCCATGGCTTTCTTGGCTAAGTTCTTTCCTCCTCAAAAGCTTAGCAAGCTTAGAGTGGATGTTCAAACCTTCAAACAGAAAGAAGGTGAATCCCTCTATGAAGCTTGGGAGAGTTACAAGCAACTGACCAAAAAGTATCCTTCTGACATGCTTTCATAATGGACCATCCTGGATATATTCTATGATGGTCTGTCTGAATTATCAAAGATGTCATTGGACCATTCTGCAGGTGGATCCATTCACCTAAAGAAAATGCATGCAGAAGCTCAGGAACTCATTGACAAGGTTGCAAATAACCAGTTCATGTACACTTCTGAAAGGAATCCTGTGAGTAATGGGACGCCTCAGAGGAAGGGAGTTCTTGAAATTGATACTCTGAATGCCATATTGGCTCAAAATAAAATATTGACTCAGCAAGTCAATATGATTTTTTAGAGTCTAAATGGATTGCAAACCACATCCAACAGTACTAAAGTGGCATCTTCTGAAGAAAAAGAAGCTTATGATCCTGAGAACCCTGCAATAGCAGAGGTGAATTACATGGGAGAACCCTATGGAAACACCTATAATCCCTCATGGAGAAATCATCCAAATTTCTTATGGAAGGATCAACAAAAGCCTCAACAAGTCTTTAATAATGGTGGAAGAAATAGGTTTAGCAATAGCAAGCCTTTTCCATCATTCTCTCAGCAACAGACAGAGAATTCTGAGCAGAGTCCATCTAGCTTAGCAAATATAGTCTCTGATCTATCTAAGGCCACTCTAAGTTTCATGAATGAAACAAGGTCCTCCATCAGAAATTTGGAGGCACAAGTAGGCCAGCTGAGTAAAAGAGTCACTAAAACTCCTCCTAGTACTCTCCCAAGCAATACAGAAGAGAATCCAAAAAGAGAGTGTAAGGCTATAACCTTACTTGGTGTGGCCGAACCCAGAAAGGAGGAGAAGGACGTGAATCCTAGTGAGGAAGACCTCCTGGGATATTCACTGACCAATAAGGAGTTTCCCTTTGAGGAACCAAAGGAATCTGAGGCTCATACAGAGACCATAGAGGTTCCATTCAACCTGCTTCTGCCCTTCATGAGCTCTGATGAGTATTCTTCCTCTGAAGAGGATGAAGACATTACTAAAGAGCAAGTTGCTAAGTACCTTGGTGCAATCATGAAGCTGAATGCCAAATTATTTGGTAATGAGACTTGGGAAGATGAACCTCCCTTGCTCACCAATGAACTGAATGCATTGGATAGGCAGAAATTACCTCAAAAGAAATAGGATCCTGGTAAATTCTTAATACCCTATACCATAGGCACCATGACCTTTGAGAAGGCTCTGTGTGATCTGGGGTTAGGCATTAACCTTATGCCAATCTCTGTAATGGAGAATCTTGGGATCTTTGAGGTGCAAGCTGCCAGAATCTCATTAGAGATGGCAGACAACTCAAGAAAATAGGCTTATGGACTAGTAGAGGACATGCTAGTAAAGGTTGAAGGCCTTTACATCCCTGCTGATTTCATAATCCTAGACACTGGGAAGGATAAGGATGAATCCATCATCCTTGGAAAACCCTTCCTAGCCACAACAAGAGTTATGATTGATGTGGACAGAGGAGAGTTGGTCCTTTAACTGAATGAGGACTACCTTGTATTTAAAACTCAATGTTCTCCTTCTATAACCATGGAGAGGAAGCATGAAAAGCTTCTCTCACTGCAGAGTCAACCAAAGCCCCCACAGTCAAACTCTAAGTTTGGTGTTGGGAGGCCACAACCAAACTCTAAGTTTGGTATTGAACCCCCACATTCAAACTCTAAGTTTGGTGTTGGGAGGTCCCAACAATGCTCTGAATATCTCTGAGGCTGCATGAGAGCTCACTGTCAAGCTATTGACGTTAAAGAAGTGCTTGTTGGGAGGCAACCCAATGTTATTTAACTATATTTAATTATTTTCCATTTCTATTTTATGTTTTCTTTAGGTTGATGATCATGTGAAGTCACAAAAACTACTGAATAATCAAAAATAGAATGAAAAACAGCATTAAAAATAGCTCACCTTGGAGGAAGAACTTACTGGCATTTAAATGCTAGTAAGAAGCATCAAACTGGCGTTTAAGGCCAGAAAGAAGCATCAAGCTGGCGTTAAACGCCAGAAACAAGCACCAGACTGGCGTTTAACGCCATAACAGAGCATGGAAGTGGCGTTAAACGCCAGAAACAAGCAGCAAGCTGGTGTTTAACGCCAGACATGCACTCTAAGGGCATTTTGCATGCCTAATTGGAGCAGGGATGCTATGTCCTTGACCCCACTAGATCTGTGGACCCCACAGGATCCCCACCTATCCCACCTTTTCTTCTCTCCTCTTCACACCTTTTTATAACTCTCTTCCCCAAATACCCTTCACCAATCACCTCCATACCTCTTCCCCAAATACCCTTAACATTACAACCACCACTTTTCCCCCTTGGACGAATACACCTTCTCCCTCTATCTCCTCCGTTTTCTTCTTCTTCTACTACTTTCTTTCTTCTTTTGCTCGAGGACGAGCAAACCTTTTATGTTTGGTGTGGTAAAAGCATTGCTTTTTGTTTTTCCATAACGATCAATGGCACCTAAGGCCAGAGAAACCTCAAGGAAGAGAAAAGGGAAGGCAATTGCTTCCACCTCTGAGTCATGGGAGATGGAGAGATTCATCTCAAAAGTCCATCAAGACCACTTCTATGAAGTTGTGGCAAAAAAAAAGGTGATCCCTGAGGTCCCTTTTAAGCTCAAAAAGAGTGAATATCCGGAGATCCAACAAAAGATTAGAAGAAGAGGATGGGAAGTTCTCTCTAATCCTATTCAACAAGTTGGGATCTTAATGGTTCAAGAGTTCTATGCAAATGCATGGATCACTAGGAACCATAATCAAAGTAGGAACCCGAATCCAAAGAATTGGCTTACCATGGTTCGGGGGAAATACTTAGATTTCAGTCCGGAAAATGTAAGGTTGGCGTTCAACTTGCCAATGATGCAAGAAAATGCATGCCCCTACACCAGAAGGGTCAACTTTGATCAAAGGTTGGACCAAGTCCTCATGGACATATGTGTGGAAGGAGCTCAATGGAAAGTTGACTCAAGGGCAAGCCGGTTCAATTGAGAAGACCGAACCTTAAGCCTGTAGCTAGAGGATGGTTGAAATTCATCCAACGCTTAATTATTCCTACTAGCAACCGGTCTGAAGTTACTATAGACCAGGCCATCATGATCCATAGTTTCATGATTAGGGAGGAAGTGGAAGTTCACGAGATTATACCTCAAGAACTCTACAAAGTAGCTGACAAGTTCTCCACTTTGGTAAGGTTAGCCTTCCCTCACCTCATTTGCCACCTCTGCAATTCGGCTGGAATTGACATAGAGGGAGATATCCTCATTGATGAGGACAAGCCCATCACTAAGAAAAGGATGGAGAAAACAAGAGATCATGGACCTCAACAAGAGCATGAGGAAATTCCTCACCATGAAATCCCTAAGATGCCTCAAAGGATGCACTTCCCTCCACAAAACTATTGGGAGCAAATCAACACCTCCCTAGGAGAATTAAGTTCCAACATGGGACAACTAAGGATGGAACACCAAGAGCACTCCATCATTCTCCATGAGATTAGAGAAGATCAAAGAGCTATGAGGGAGGAGCAACAAAGAAAAGGAAGAGACATAGAGGAGCTCAAGAGCACCCTTGGTTCTTCAAGAAGAGGAAGACGCCACCCTCACTAAGGTTGACCTGTTCCTTAATCTCTTTGTCTATTTATTTTTCTCTGTCTTTCGTTTATTATACTTTATGTTTATGTTTGTGTCTTATTACATGATCATTAGTAATTAAATGTCTATATCTTAAAGCTATGAATGTCCTATGAATCCATCACCTTTCTTAAATGAAAAATGTTTTAATCACAAAAGAACAAGAAGTACATGAATTTCGAATACATCCTTGAAATTAATTTAATTATCTTGATGTGGTGACAATACTTTTTGTTTCCTGAATGAATGCTTGAACAGTGCATATATCTTTTGAATTTGTTGTTTATGAATGTTAAAATTGTTGGCTCTTGAAGAATGATGAAAAAGGAGAAATGTTATTTGATAATCTAAAAAATCATAAAATTGATTCTTGAAGAAAGAAAAAGCAGTGAATACAAAAGCTTGCGGAAAAAAAAAAAAGAAAAGAAAAATGGCAAAAAAAAAGAGAAGAGAAAGAAAAAGAAAAAGCAAGCAGAAAAAGCCAATAGCCCTTAAAACCAAAAGGCAAGGGTAATAAAAAGGATACAAGGCTTTGAGCATCAGTGGATATGAGGGCCCAAAGGAATAAAATCCTGGCCTAAGCGGCTAAACTAAGTTGTCCCTAACCATGTGCTTGTGGCGTGAAGGTGTCAAGTGAAAACTTGAGACTGAGTGGTTAAAGTCGAGGTCCAAAGCAAAAAAAGAGTGTGCTTAAGAACCCTGGACACCTCTAATTGGGGACTCTAGCAAAGCTGAGTCACAATCTGAAAAGGTTCACCCAGTTATGTGTCTGTGGCATTTATGTATCCGGTGGTAATACTGGAAAACAAAGTGCTTAGGGCCACAGCCAAGACTCATAAAGTAGTTGTGTTCAAGAATCAACATACTGAACTAGGAGAATCAATAACACTAAATAAATTCTAAGTTCCTATAGATGCCAATCATTCTGAACTTCAATGGATTAAGTGAGATGCCAAAACTATTCAGAGGCAAAAAGCTACTAGTCCCGCTCATCTAATTGGAGCTAAGTTTCATTGATACTTTGGGATTTATAGTATATTCTCTTCTTTTTATCCTATTTGATTTTCAGTTGCTTGGGGACAAGCAACAATTTAAGTTTGGTGTTGTGATGAGCGGATAATTTATACGCCTTTTGGCATTATTTTTACATAGTTTTTAGTATGATTTGATTAGTATTTAGTATATTTTTATTAGTTTTTAATTAAAAATTACATTTCTGGACTTTACTATGAGTTTGTGTGTTTTTCTGTGATTTTAGGTATTTTCTAGCTGAAATTGAGGGACTTGAGCAAAAATCAGATTCAGAGGCTGAAGAAGGACTGCAGATGCTGTTGGATTTTGACCTCCCTGCACTCAAAGTGGATTTTCTGGAGCTACACAAGTCCAAATGGCTTACTCTCAAGTGCGTTGGAAAGTAGACATCCAGGGATTTCCAGCAATATATAATAGTCCTTACTTTGCCCGATTTTAGATGATGCAAACTGGCGTTCAACGCCAGCTTTCTGCCCTATTCTGGAGTTAAACGCCAGAAACAGGTTGCAAAGAAGAGTTAAACACCAGAAATAGGTTATAAACTGGCGTCAAACTCCAAGGAAGACCTGTACATGTGAAAGCTTCAATGCTCAGCCCAAGAACACACCAAGTGGGCCAGGAAGTGGATTTCTACATCATTTACTTCTGTAAATCCTAGTTACTAGTTTAGTATAAAAACTACTTTTAGTGATTTATTTCACATCTCGGGAACATGTTATGTAACTTTTACGTTCTGAGACCTGCAGGGGAGGCTGGCCACTCGGCCATGTCTACCCTATTTTCACTTATGTATTTTCAACGGTAGAGTTTCTACACACCATAGATTAAGGTGTGGAGCTCTGCTGTTCCTCATGAATTAATGCAAAGTACTATTGTTTTTCTATTCAACTCAAGCCTATTTCTTCTCTAAGATATTCATTCGCACACAAGAACATGATGAATGTGATGATTATGTGACGCTCATCATCATTCTTACTTATGAATGCGTGTCTGACAAACACTTCTGTTCTTCATGCAAACAAGCTTGAATGCATATCTCTTAGCCTCCTGATTTACGATCAGAGTCTTCATGGTATAGGCTAGAATTATTGGCGTCCATTCTTGAGATCCGGAAATTCTAAACCATGTCTGTGATATTCCGAGTAGGATCTGGGAAGGGATGGCTGTGACGAGCTTCAAACTCGCGAGTGCTGGGCGTAGTGACAGACGCAAAAAGATTACTGAATCCTATTCCAGCATGATCGAGAACCGATAGATGATTAGCCGTGCGGTGACAGCACATTTTGGACCATTTTCCCTGAGAGGACGGGAAGTAGCCATTGACAACGGTGATGCCCAACATACAGCTTGCCATGGAAAGGAGTATGAGTGATTGGATGAAAGCAGTAGGAAAGCAGAGGTTCAGAAGGAATAAAAGTATTTCCATACGCTTATCTGAAATTCTCACCAATGAATTACATAAGTATCTTTATCTTTATTTTACATTTTATTTATCTTTTAATTATCAAATCTCCATAACCAATTGAATCCGCCTGATTGAGATTTATAAGGTGACCATAGCTTGCTTCAAGCCGACAATCTCCGTGGGATCGACCCTACTCACGTAAGGTTTATTACTTGGACGACCTAGTGCACTTGCTAGTTAGTTGTGCGATGTTGTGACAAAGAACTAAGATTATGAACGTGCGTATAAAGTTTTTGGTGCCGTTACCAAAGAATGAATAATCACGATTTTGTGCACTAGAGACTCCCAGGGATTTGCTTTAAAGCTTACATTCAACAGAAGGAAGGAACGTCCAACATGCCTCTAGCAGAGCAAGCCTCATGTTCATCCCAATGAAGACACGTCCAATGTGCCTCTAATAGAGCAAGCCTCACGTTCAACATGATGAGAGGCACGTCCAACATGCCACTAGAGGAGCTCCCATGGACTTGCCTCCAAAGCTTGCATCAAATGTGAGCAAGGGCACATTCACCATACCTCCTAAAGCCACCTTTAGTGGCTCAACTCCAACCACACGTCCAACATGAAGAGAGGGACATTCAACATGCCATTTTGAAGCACCTCCAGCGGCTCAACTCCAACCACACGTCCAACGTGGCTGTTTACGTCCAACACATGGGCTAGCCAACCTCTAGGGCCTCTTAATTTTTTTCACTAATCTTTAAGCCTCTATGCTTGAATGAGGGAATGAATATTAGGCACAAAGCCCATGTTATCTTTAGCATTAATTGAGGATTATGAGGAGAAGGATCTAAAGCTAAACTTGAGAAGGAGAATATTAATTAGTTAGATTTGATTCTATTTTAATTTGATTCAGTTTTGAATTTTAAATTTTAGGTTTAAGGTTAACATATATATGGGAAGGGAGACAGACAGAGTTCTCTTTCCCCAACCGTTTTTACAATTCATAATTTTAGGTTTTTCTTTGATCATGAGCAACTAATCTTCTCTGTTAAAGTTAGGAGCTCTATTTATTACCATGGATTAATGTTATTACTTTTTTATTCTTGATTTATGCCTTGATATTTTCTTAAGAATTTGGTTTTTGTTCTTCATAACAAAGATTTGAGTTTATTGGGAAATAGCTTGAATCAGAATTGAATTCTATATGCATCTTGAAAAAGATTGTTTCATAGAATTTGTAACAATCCATATTTTTTAAACTTTTCTTATAAATTATTTATGACCTATTTTATTAATTTGAACTATTTATTTGAAAATTATTTTATTAGATATAATCAAGTTGATTGTATGATTATTGAAGTTTAAATTGACAAGGATTATTATATATAATTTTATTAAATGTTATATTTTTCATAATTGAAACTAGAATTTCAGTAATTTATGAGTGCTAAAATTATATGATATAAATTAAGTAATTGATATTTTGCTAAACATCATATTTTGAATTATTAATTATGAATAATTTATGACTTATTTTATTGGAGCTTTTATTTTTAGAAACTATTTTGTTAATGGTATTTAAATTAATTTTTATGAAACCTTGAGTTTACATTAACTAAGATTATTATATAATTTTGCTATAATAAGATATTTTACATCATGTATTGCGAATGTTTCATCGTGTATCCTTTATTATTATGTTACTAATGTCATTTATATTAGTAACTAATATATATTCAACCCTATATATATATACACTACTTGTGTTTTAATATATCCAACTTTCATAATTATCCGTTTAAGATATTTATAACTTGAATCGTTGACTCAGCAGCTTAAGCATGTGACATGTGGCCCTTTAGTGACACCCAACGCTTCCTTATATACATTATCATCATTAAGCATTATTCTTCCTCATTTTAACAAAGCCATGAGAGGGAAAAAGAGACAAACCAAGAGAAATTTTCATGGAAATATAAACCTTCCGAGTTTCATTTCTTGAGCTCCTAACTCCAATAAAAAAATCTAATCCAATTAAAGTGTTCGTTGATGACGGAAATTTACTGTATCACTACAAGAACTCCTTCGGCAAGTATATCAAATTATCGTCAAGTAAAAAACTCACTGAGAGTGAGGTCGATCCCATGAGGATTGATTGATTGAACAACTTCAGTTTCAGGGTAATTTATTTAACCTAATAAAGAATAAGTGTTGAGTGCAGAAAATTAACTGACAGAATTGTAAAGGACTTGAAGATAGAGAAGGCAATAAAGTGCTGGAATGTAAGAGCATAAAGATAAATTGCTAGAAAATAAATGACAGAAATGTAAATGACTAAATTGTAAAAGGAGAATGGGTTGATTGACAGAAATTAAACAAAGCTATAAAGAACAGGGAAGATAAGAATGGGGTTAGGAGATGTTGCTTCTCCAGATTAATTTAAGATCATTTCATCTTCAATCATTCAACTCATTGACCTCTTGGCAATCATGATTGATTGAATCCCAATTACTTTAATTCAAACTCTCAAATCTTGATAATCAGCCAATTCTTTGGTCTAATTGCTCATGAAGAGAGATAAGCTTGGTCTCTGATTTTACCACACATCCTCATAGATCCAAGTAGTGGGTGGATTTAATGTCACCATATCCAATCCCAAAACCCAGATATACTCAATATGAGAAGGGATTTCAAGCATGATTTTATGTTTTCTCTTCCAAGGTTCTCATGAAACCCAAATTGCATTCAATCTCTTTTCCAAGATAATTGAATGCTAAGCATGAAGAACGAAATTCCTTCTAGCAAATCAATGAGAGATTTAGAGAAGAAGAAATTCACTATCATTAATCCATTAAGTACAAAGAGCTCCCTCCCCCAATGAGAAGGAATTTAGCTACTCATAGCTTAGAGAGAGAGTACAAGAGATAAATGTAAAGTAATGTGAAGTAAAAGTTCCCAACCCCTTTTTAGTACTCTCATGGGGTATTTATACTACTCCTATTACTAGAAATGAAAAATTCAAATAGAATAGTGATGCCAGGGCATCTTGGCTAGTTTTACTAGCCATTTTTTGTATGCTTTTAGTTGGTTTCATGCATTTTCTTAGGAAATAAGCAAGTATTTGGTTGAAAATACATTCATACCATGATTCAAGCAAACATTGTGAATTTTGAATGATTTCATGAGAATTACGCATGAATTGAATGATAAAATGGATGATTCATAATCTCATGATTAAGAGCAAGACTTTGATGCACTTTGTTTGATTGGTTTCAGGTAACAAGAAGCAGAGAAGAGCCACATTAGTGGCTATGTTAGTGCCACTAACGTGGCCATTAACGTGGAAGGAAGGAAAGTTTGGAACGTTAGTGGTAAAAGCAAACACCACTAACGTTAGCGAAGGGCAAGAAGACCCACGTTAGTTACATTAACGTGGGAGCTAACTTGGAAGAAAAGAGAAGCCCCAACGTTAGTGAGAAAGTTAATGGTATTCACTTTGAAGAAGGAGCAGCGTTATTGGCAAAAGTGAGTGCCAACAACGCTAGCAAAGCAAAAGAAGACCCACGTTAGCTTCCACGTTAGTTACATTAACGTGGGAACTAATGTTGAAGGAAAGGGAAACACCAACGTTAGTGGAAAAAGTGAGGGCCACTAACATTTGCGAAGCAAAGGAAGACCCACGTTAATGGCCACGTTAGTTACACTAACGTGGACATTAACGTGGGCAAAAATCTCACCTGGCAGCCTGACCATGCCTTCTTCAAACAAGAATTACTTAAGCCCCAAAGCTCCAATTGAGGTGATTCCAGTTGCGTTAGAAAGCTGACATTCAGAGCTTTCCAAAGATATATAATACTCTATAGTGGGCATGAAATTGAAGCACAAACCATAGGCATCTTTTAAGCCCCAAAACACCAACTGGGTAGCAAGTATGACGTTAGCCACACTAACTTTAGCACTAACGCCACACTTGTAGCATTAGTGTGGCTAACGGCAGCAATAACGCCAAGTCACCCTGGACCTCAATTTGATTTACTTCTCTTTCAAGTCCACTTTAAAGCTCAAGCAAGCAAGCCCATAATTGTCAACCAATCAAGGCCACAAGAAGCATCTAGAATAGGAATTTTTATTTAATTGTAATTTACTTTTAGTTTCATTTCATTTTATAATTTAGGAGAGCCTATATGAAGGCCTTATTTTTTACATTCAGGGCATTCGGGAATCGGGGGATTGAAGTGGGGTCTTCGGACTCCCTCCCCTCACACACTTTCTTTCTTTTCTATTTTGGTAGAGCAATGATCAACTAACTCTTTTCATTAGGTTAAAGAGCTCTATTGTGATTCAATGGATCAATTGTAGTTCTTATTCTTCTTCTTCTTTCTTTTTTCTTGATTTTACTAGAGAGCTTTCGATCTTCATCCAATTGGGTAATTGTTTCGGAAGAGAAATTGCTCATACTTGGATTTCTTCTGAACCTTGGAAGAGGAATCAGGAAATCATGCTAGAAATGCTCTCTCACATTAGATTAGATTGGGGGTTGGATGGATATTGTGACATTTAATCTTACCAATACTTTGATCTATGAATGTGTGTGGTATAATCAGTGACCAAACTTCATCTCTTCCCATGAGCAATTAAGTCAAGGAATTGGGAAATTGTTCAAGCTTAGAGAGATTGGATTGCCAAGGAATTGGGATCCAATCACTTAAGATTGCCAAGGAGATCAATGAATGCATTAATTGAGGAAGTTATGAGAATGAACTTGATCCGGAGGATTGCAATATCTCTTGATCCCAATGTTCATTTTATTTTTAGTTCTTACATTTACTTTTCTTGTCATTTTACTTTTCTGCACTTTATTACTTTTCCTTTCTTTTCTATCAATTTACAATTCCTCATGCTCATCTTCCAAATCTGAACCGTCTGACTAGGATAATCAATTAACCATTGATTGCTTAATTCGTTAATCTCTGTGGGATTCGACCTCACTCTTTTGTGAGTTATTACTTGACGACAATTCGGTATACTTGCCGAAGGGAAATTTATTGAGAGACAAGTTTTTCATCATCAAGTTTATGGCGCCGTTGTCGGGGATTAATTGTGATTAACAAACTACCGGTTGATTGATTTACTAGATTAGACACTTTTCTTTTGTCTTTGTTTTCTTTTGTTTCTTATTTTCTTTTGCTAACTAACTGTTTGTGATATTGCCTCACTAAGAATCCTTCATTTACTACAATGGAGATTCCAATTTCTTTTGGTGATTATTGTTTGAGACAGAGCTTTTTGCAGGAAAGAAAGGAGCATCCATCATATTTTAGTCAATCAAATTTCATGGGAAACTCTCCACCACCACAGAATGATTCACTTTACTATGCTCATGGTGGGTGGGAGTATCAAGAACATGAAATGGGGTACTTTTCAGAGCCACAAAATGGTCCATATTTTGGCGAATTTGATCACTACTCAAGTTGTGGCTGGGAAGATCAAAATCAAAGAGATTTCACTCATTCATACCCCATTCATCAAGAGCCATCACCTCTCAATTATACAACCTCACCTCCAAGTTTTACATGCCTAAATTCTTCATCATTTGAGTATGCCTCAGCACAAAAGTCTATCCCAAATCCATACAATTCATTTCACCATCCACAAAACTCAATCCACTACCCACAAGAGTCATACCACTTTCAGAACACACAACAACAAAACAACCAATTCCATTCACAAGCCAACCCCAACCAACCAATACAACCTACCCAACCTCCTTTAGATAGACTTGCTAGGATGGAACTCATCATTGAAGAACTCAAAAAAAGTAGAGAAGAAGATAGACTCGCTAGGATAGAACTCCTCCTTGAAGAAATAATAAAGACAAACGAAGAGGAGAAAATAGCAAAAAGGGACCATGAAGAAAAATTGAGACAGAATGCACAACTCTATTCTGAAGAACAATTCATTGAAGAGCTAAGATCACAAAGAGAGACCACTCCACTCTCTCCAGAAACAGAGGAGTTCATTCAAAGGTCAAGAAAAAGGGAGGTAGTCAATCAAGGGAGCCCAGACTCCAATGAAACAGAGAGTTACATAGAGGGTGAGTTCATTGAACCACCAATTCAAGAAGCTCTTGATGAAGAGGATGCTCCAACCATCATACAATACCCAAGTAATGAAATCAAGGTGGTGAAGGCAATCAACATGAGCACTAAAAAAAGGATGGTGACCAAGAAAAGAAGGACAATATCCATGAAGATGAAAAGGTCAACCAAAAGCCATCCCACCCCTACCCCAACAATCAAATTTACTCAAGCTAACAACAAAAGAAAGCTTGCTGGGGAGAGGCACTCATAACAAGGGGCATTAACTGGCTCCTCTTTCCTCTTGAGGTCATTCCTCTTAATAAACTGGAAGAAGAGGAAGAAATTCATGAACAACATGTCAAGCTAATGACATTAAAAGAGCACTTATTGGGAGGCAACCCAACCGTAGGTAACATTTTTCTTTCCTTGCTTAGTTTACTTTCAATAATTTGACATATGATTGCAATCTAAGTTTGGTGTTGCCATGCAACAATTTGATTTTCAATCTTCACTGGGCACTTGCAACATTCTAAATTGAGAGTGTCACACTAAGTTTGGTGTTGTCACTTATCTTTCATGCAAGGTACCAAGCACACCACTTATTAATGCAATCAAAATGTCTCTGTTGTATCTCTTGTGCCTTTATTGTGATCCTTAATCTTGCTTGCTGAAACACATGCATACTCACACTTCTTTCTAAGACATTCATGATCCATCATAAACCCTATCACCATTGTTTTACTTGTTGCTTGAGGATAAGCAATCATTATAAGTTTGGTATGGGAAGGGGAAGAATAGGAGGAAAAGGACAACAACAATGAAGATGAACTACAAGGTGGTAAAGTTCTTTTTTTTTCTTACTTATTTCTAGCACTTTAATTGCATGATTGTCTTCTATTTTCTTTGTATGCATGTGTGATTACTCCTTGTGAATAAGCATAATTTGATATTTGATTTATAACATGTTGATATGATATCTTGATTATCATCTTGAATTTTGCTTGCACCCATTACACTTAAATTGCAAATTATTCTTCTGAAAGGAAAATATTGAAGAATTTTATAAATCTTGGGGCAAGCAAAAGATTAAGAGGAGTGGAGGTTCTGATTGTATGATTGTGTATTGAGGTTGCATGTTTGTGAAAACTTGCATGGGAGTTCATAGACAGGAAATGAAGTTTAGAGAAGTATTATGGAATTTCTCAAACATCTATTGATCCAAGAAGTAGTAACAAAAGAAAACAAAAGAAAAAGAAAAACAAAGAACAAGCCCAAGGCTCTGAGCATCAATTACTAGGAAGAAAAAGAAAGAAACAAGAACTCAAAGAGTTATTGTCCTAGTTAAATGCTTGTGGTGGATTTGTATCAAAGAGAGAGGCTTGAGCAAGTAAATCCTAAGGGGTGCTTCAACACCTAATACCTTAGACCAACTGGTTTGGGAGTATTGTTTGAAAGCTTATCTTAAAAAGCCGCTTTGATACATGACGCCTAGAGTCGAGGCCAAATTCCAAAAAGAAAGAAAAATGCTAGAAAATAAGTGCTGCTTCAAGGTGACAATCTATAAAGAGATTTCCATAATATCATTTGAATGAAAGTCCTAAGATCTAAGACTTCCAAAATGTAAGGACTAATGAGCACTGGAATCCTTGCATAAGCATACAAATTAGAGTTCATCCCACTGCCACTTATTCACTTCACCCACTAAGGCATCATAAGCAATTCTTCAATACATTCTAATTAAGAAAATTCTTTGTGCATAGTTCTTTTCTTGCTTGGGGACAAGCAAGATTTAAGTTTAGTGTTGTGATGCCAGGGCATCTTGGCTCGTTTTACTAGCCATTTTTTGTATGCTTTAGGTTGGTTTCATGCATTTTCTTAGGAAATAAGCAAGTATTTGGTTGAAAATGTATTCATACCATGATTCAAGCAAACATTGTGAATTTTGAATGATTTCATGAGAATTACGCATGAATTGAATGATAAAATGGATGATTCATAATCTCATGATTAAGAGCAAGACTTTGATGCACTTTGTTTGATTGGTTTCAGGTAACAAGAAGCAGAGAAGAAACACGTTAGTGGCTACGTTAGTGCCACTAACGTGGCCATTAACGTGGAAGGAAGGAAAGTTTGGAACGTTAGTGGTAAAAGTAAACACCACTAATGTTAGCGAAGGGCAAGAAGACCCACGTTAGTTTCCACGTTAGTTGCATTAACGTGGGAGCTAACGTGGAAGAAAAGAGAAGCCCCAACGTTAGTGAGAAAGTTAATGGCATTCACTTTAACGAAGGAGCAGCATTATTGGCAAAAGTGAGTGCCAACAACGCTAGCGAAGTAAAAGAAGACCCACGTTAGCTTCCACGTTAGTTATATTAACGTGGGAACTAACGTGGAAGGAAAGGGAAACGCCAACGTTAGTGGAAAAAGTGAGTGCCACTAACGTTTGCGAAGCAAAGGAAGACCCACGTTAATGGCCACGTTAGTTACACTAACGTGGATATTTACGTGGGCAAAAATCTCACCTGGCAGCCTGACTATGCCTTCTTCAAACAAGAATAACTTAAGCCACAAAGCTCCAATTGAGGTGATTTCAGTTGCGTTAGAAAGCTGACATTCAGAGCTTTCCAAAGATATATAATACTCTATAGTGGGCATGAAATTGGAGCACAAACCAGAGGCATCTTTTAAGCCCCAAAACACCAACTGGGTAGCAAGTGTGACGTTAGCCACACTAACTTTAGCACTAACGCCACACTTGTAGCGTTAGTGTGGCTAACGGCAGCAATAACGCCAAGTCACCCTGGACCTCAATTTGATTTACTTCTCTCTCAAGTCCACTTCAAAGCTCAAGCAAGCAAGCCGACAATTGTCAACCAATCAAGGCCACAAGAAGCATCTAGAATAGGAATTTTCATTTAATTGTAATTTACTTTTAGTTTCATTTCATTTTGTAATTTAGGAGAGCCTATATAAAGGCCTTAGTTTTTAATTTCAGGGCATTCGGGAATTGGGGGATTGAAGAGTGGTCTTCGGACTCCCTCCCCTCACACACTTTTCCTTCTCTTTCTTTTCTTTGTACTTTTCATTTATGAATTTTGAAGTTTCAATTTTAGTTTTAATCTTCATCTTTACTTTTCTGCACTTTCTTTCTTTTCTATTTTGGTAGAGCAATGATCAACTAACTCTTTTCATTAGGTTAAAGAGCTCTATTGTGATTCAATGGATCAATTGTAGTTCTTATTCTTCTTCTTCTTTCTTTTCTCTTGATTTTACTAGAGAGCTTTCGATCTTCATCCAATTGGGTAATTGTCTCGGAAGAGAAATTACTTATATTTGGATTTCCTCTGAACCTTGGAAGAGGAATGAGGAAATCATGCTAGAAATGCTCTCTCACATTGGATTAGATTGGGGGTTGGATGGATATTGTGACATTTAATCTTACCAATACTTTGATCTATGAATGTGTGTGGTATAATCAGTGACCAAACTTCATCTCTTCCCATGAGCAATTAAATCAAGGAATTGGGAAATTATTCAAGCTTAGAGAGATTGGATTGCCAAGGAATTGGGATCCAATCACTTAAGATTGCCAAGGAGATCAATGAATGCATTGATTGAGGAAGAGATGAGAATGAACTTGATCCGGAGGATTGTAATATCTCTTGATCCCAATGTTCATTTTATTTTTAGTTCTTACATTTACTTTTCTTGCGATTTTACTTTTCTACACTTTATTGCTTTTCCTTTCTTTTCTATCAATTTACAATTCCTCCTGTTCATCATCCAAATCTGAACCGTCTGACTAGGATAATCAATTAACCATTGATTGCTTAATCCGTTAATCTCTGTGGGATTCGACCTCACTCTTTTGTGAGTTATTACTTGATGACAATTCGGTATACTTGCCGAAAGGAAATTTGTTGAGAGACAAGTTTTTCGTCATCAAATAGAAAATTACAATTGAAACTAAAGGAAATAACCATTCATTGGTGGCATGTGAGTGGCGCGTGAGTGGCATGGCACGCCCAAGGCAAAGTTGGCTTGGTGTCCCACGCTCAAATCTCAAGTGGCACACTCTATTGTGTAGCTGGCTTGGTGTGCCACGCCCAAGTTTCAAGTGGCATGCCCCATGGTGAAGCTGGCTTGGTGTGCAACGCCCAAGTCTTAAGTGGCTCGCCCTATGGTGCATTCTTCCATCTTCTTCTCTAAAAATTTGAACTGGCGTGCCACACTCTCACAAAAATCTTCAATCTTCTTCTCTGGATGATTGGCTTTGCGTGCCACACCCAGGTCTGGCGTGCCACGCACTTGTTGGTACACAAATGTTCCTTCCTGTTCTAGTGAACTGGCGTGCCACACACATGGTGCGAGCAAGGTTGGCGTGCCACGCCCAAAATACCAAGTGGCACGCCCATTGATGGTTGGCCTGGCATGTGAAAGAAAAATCATTGTCGGTCTAGAATTTCTCTTATAGAAAAGAATTACTTCGTTGTAAGCATAGCTCCAAACCAACTAATAATCCTCACATCAAATTTAAAAATATTGGTTGTCACAAGTACAAACCCCAATAAGAATTAAGCGAAGTATTAAAACCTCAGGTCGTCTCACAAGGAATTGCAATGAAGTGCTCAATTATTGGTTATGAAGGAAACAAGGGGGTTTGATTTATAATTGGCAAGAAAAGTAAATAACAAGAAAGTAAGTGATAATTAACTAATAAAAGGAAGAAAAAGAACTCTTGGCTAAGACTTGGAAATTGAGATCACCATCCTTGTCTACAAACTATATATTGACATTTATGAGGGACCAACCCATCAAGACTATTTCCATGCTTTAAGTACGTCAAAAGTCTACTCCTAAGCTTGAAGTACATCAAATAGGATTGATCAACATCAACCCATAAGTCCCAACCTATCTACTAATTAGCTTAATAGTGGGTTAGTGTCAATGGGTGTCAATTTGACCACTAAGGGTTCTCAAATCACCAAATCAATAAGACCCAATGACTCAAGATCACCCAATTCCTTTAGCCTAGACCAAGAGTAAAGAAAACTACTCTAAAATTGGTAAAAATATTTTAACAAACGCCTAGAGTGCAATAGAAGCAAATATCATAAAATTCAAGAATTAATAAAGGCTACAACTAACAAGAGCAAGAAATCAACAATAACAATGAAGATAAACATAAAAGACATGGAAACATAAAATTGAATTGAAAGAAAATAGAAATCTAACAAGGGTTCATGAAACATAAAAGCCACAAAATAAAGGGGATGACGAGTAAAACTAGAGGAGAAAAGATGTAACAACAAGAAATTAAAAGGGGAAAACTAAATCTAAAAAGAATTAAAAGTTGGATCAAAGAGAATTAAACCTAAACTAACCTAAATTCTAGAGAGAACGGAGAGCTTCTCTCTCTAGAATTCTAACCTTCAACATGATAAAAACTACACTATGACTTCTCCCCCCCCCCCCAATTCCCTTGCAATCGTTGGGTTCAAAAGCATTAGAAAATGAGTTGGATTTGGGCCTCCTTGAGTTCAGGAATCGCCCCCAGCGTATTGCCTTTAGTGAGGTCATGTGCCGCTTGTCATGCATACGCGTCATTGGAAAAATTTATCTCCACGCGTGCTCATGGCATTGAGTTCAGCAAATCCTCATTTCTTCATGAATTCTCCATTTTTGCATGCTTTTTTTTTTCATTCCTTTAACCCAATCTTTGCCTTCTAATCCTGAAATCACTTAACAAACATATCAAGGCATCAAATGGAATTAAAGTGAATTAATTTTATCAATTTTTGGGCCTAAAAAGCATGTTTTTACTCTTAAGCACAAATTAGGAGAAATTCACAAAACCATGATATTTTATTGAATAAATATGAGAAAAGTTGATAAAATCCCCTAAATTCAACACAAGATAAACCACAAAATTGGGGTTTATCAGTGTGCCATGCCCAGAGTCTCAAGTCGAACGCCCTCGATGAGGTCTTGACCCTTCTCTTCTGGGAAATTGGCCTAGCGTGCCACCCCCAGGTCTGGCGTGCCACACCTTTGTGGGAGTCTTCAATCTCCCTCTCTGGTTAAGTGAACTGGCGTGCCACGCCCAGGACTCAAGTGGCACGCCCATGATGATGGTTTGGGCTCACAAGCTTGGCGTGCCACGCCCATAGTACCAAGTTGCACGCCCATTGAAGCTGCTCCTTCCCTTCTCCTCTGGACAATTGTAATGGCATGCCACGTGCAGCTTAGAAGATAGAACTGGCGTGCCACACCCAGCTTGGCATGCCATGCCCATTGTTGAACTTTGGAGATCCTTCTTCTGGAAAAGATGACTGGCGTGCCACGCCTGGCCTTGGCATGTGATAAACCACTATTTCATGGTTTATCTAGTTCTCAATTGAGTGGTTTTTATCAACTCTTTACCCATTTATTCATACTAATCGCATGCTTTATGTCTTCCTTCCTGATTTTGTGCTATGATTGAAAACATGCTTCTTTGGCCTTTATATTGCTAATATTAATCCTCTCTTATCACCATTAGATGCCTTGATATGTGTGTTAAGTGATTTCAGAGATTACAGGATAGGAATGGCTCAGAGGATAGAAAGGAAGCATGCAAAAGTGGAAGGAATACAAGAAGTTGGAGAAACTGCTAAGCTGTCCAGCCTGACATCTTCGCACTCAAACAGCTATAACTTTAGCTACAGAGGTCCAAACGACGCGGTTCCAGTTGCGTTGGAAAGCTAACATCCGGGGCTTCGATTTGATTTATAATTTTTCATAGCTTCCCTGAAGTTAGGCAACGCGAACGCATGAATGACGCACCCGCGTCGCATCTGTGAACTTCAATCCACGCGGACGCGTGGACGACGCCTCCGCGTCACTTGCCCGCGACCTGAACGTAACAGAAATCGCAGGGAGCGATTTCTGGGCTGCTTTTGACCCAGTTTTCAGCCCAGAACACACAGATTAGAGGCTATAAAGTGGGGGAATGCATCCATTCATAAATAAGCTCACAATACACAATTTTATGATTTAGATGTAGTTTTGAGGGGGAGGTTCTCTCCTCCCTCTTTTAGGATTTAGATTTAGGATTTTATTCGCTTTCAGGATTATCTCTTTCTATCAGGTTCATCATTCTTTTTTATTTATCTTTTCAATTTAATTTATGAATTCTTCTATGTTATAGATTACTCTTTTGAATTAATGTTATTTAAGGTATTTCAGTTTACAATTGTCCCTTTTATTTATATTACTGTTGCTTCCAATCTGAAGACATTTTTATTCCAGTAGATTTATTTTTCCCCTTTTGGTCTTGGTTAAGAAATCAGTAACTCAGGGGTTATCAAACTCAACGTGATCGATAATCGTTATCTTTGCTAATTGAATTGAACTTCAATAATCCCAATCTTTCCTTAGGGATTAACTAGGATTTGAGGATCTAACTAATTAGTCACTTGACTTTTCTTTACTTTAAGTAAAGGCTAACTAAGTGGAATTAAGATTCAATCTTCATCATCATTGATAAGGATAACTAGGATAGGACTTCTAATTTTTCATACCTTGCCAAAAGTCTATTTTACAGTTATTTATTTATTTTACAATCTTTTACTTATTTTAACTGCAATTTAAATTACTTGTTCCTTATCTTCAAAACCCCAATTTACAATCTTCATAACCAATAATAAGAACATACTTCCCTGCAGTTCCTTGAGAAGACGACCCGAGGTTTGAATACTCGGTTATTAATTTTAAAGGGGTTTGTTACTTGTGACAACCAAAACGTTTGCAAGAAGGGATTTCTGTTGGTTTAGAATCTATATCTACAATGCGACTATTTTTATAAAATTTTTTACTGGCAAAAATCCTAACATCAGCATGCCATGCCCATTATAGTTCTTCAAAACCCCTCTCTGGTCACAATGCCTGGTGTGCCACGCCCAGCAGTTAGAGATAAAGAATAATTTTTGCTTGTCCTCAAGCAAATCATTGTGAATTGTTCCAAATATTTGAGACTTGACCCTTAAGAGAATGCAACCATAGTTAGAGATAAAGATTAAGGATCAAACATGCATGAGCTTTATTTTCTTTCTTATCACAATGAAATCCTTAGACTTTTCAGAACCTTTTTAAGTACTTGCTTCTAGAAGTATTAAGGTTGTTTTTTTGCTTTTGATTGTTCTTCTTTTCTTCTTTCATTATTCTTTTGTTTCTTTGATTGACCACGACTCTGAATGTTTTGTCTCAAGACGACCTTTTAAGGTAAGCTTTTAATTGGCACTCCCAAACCAGTTGGTTTTAGGGTACTAGGTGTTGAGACACCCCTAAGAATTTACTTGCTCAGGTCTCTCTTCTTGACACATCTTCACCACAAGCATCTACTAGGATCTTAGCTCTTTGAGCCATTTGTTTCTTTATTTTCTTCCTAGTAGTTGATGCTCAGAGCCTTGGGTCTTGCTTACTACTTCTTGGTTCTATTTATATTCAAGGGTCATCCTCAGCATCTACTTGTTATATCCCCTATGTCTAGTTTTTCATTATGGATTACTCACTTCCGAAACTTCAATTCGTGATCTTATACTTGTTCCTCATCTCTTATTTTGAACTAAACTCACTTGGGTCTTAGTTCCTTACTTTTGTTTTGCAAACAATTCATCATTGACACCTTGTGGAAACAAACTAAATTCATTGATATTGTAAAGCTTAATGGTGCACGAATTGTAAATCACACTTTCTACAACTCGTACCACTAACCAGCAAGTGCACTGGGTCGTCCAAGTAATACCTTACGTGAGTATGGGTCGATCCCACGGAGATTATTGGCTTGAAGCAATCTATGGTTATCTTGTAACTCTTAGTCAGGAAAACAATGAAATAATTCACTTATCAAATTTGATTGCAAGGAATAAAAGGGCAGAACACAAATTATACTTGTATGCAATGATGGAGAATACGTTGGAGTTTTGGAGATGCTTTGTCTTCTGAAGTTCTGCTTTCCTCTGTTTTCTGATTCACGTACGCACGTCCTCCTATGGCAAGCTGTGTGTTGGTGGATCACCGTTGTCAATGGCTACCATCCATCCTTCTAGTGAAAAGGGTCCAGATGCGCTGTCACCGCACGGCTAATCATGTGCAGGTTCTCAATCGTACCGGAATAGGATTTACTATCCTTTTGCATCTGTCACTACGCCCAGCACTCGCGAGTTTGAAGCTCGTCACAGTCATTCAATCCCTGAATCCTACTCGGAATACCACAGACAAGGTTTAGACTTTCCGGATTCTCAGGCACGCGTTCGTGGAGGAATGATGATGATTGTCACGTTCATCACATTCATATTGAAGTGCGAATGGATATCTTAGATAGGAATACGCATGTTTGAATGGAAAACAGAAATACTTGCATTAATTCATCGAGACACAACAGAGCTCCTCACCCCCAATAATGGAGTTTAGAGACTCATGCCGTCAAAAGGTACAAAGTTCAGATCTAAAATGTCATGAGATACAAAATAAATCTCTAAAAGTTGTTTAAATACTAAACTAGTAACCTAGGTTTACAGAAAATGAGTAAACTATGATAGATAGCGCAGAAATCCACTTCTGGGGCCCACTTGGTGTGTTCTGGGGCTGAGACTTAAGCTTCTCACGTGCCTGGGCTGTTTTGGGCATTCAACACCAGGTTGTAACCTGTTTTTGGCGTTGAACTCCAACTTATAACTTGTTTCTGGCGCTGGACGCCAGACTGCAACATGGAACTGGCGTTGAACGCCGGTTTACGTCGTCTATCCTTGATCAAAGTATGGAGTATTATATATTGCTGGAAAGCCCTGGATGTCCACTTTCCAACGCAATTAGAAGCGCGCCATTTGGAGTTTTGTAGCTCCAGAAAATCCACTTTGAGTGCAGGGAGGTCAGAATCCAACAGCATCAGCAGTCCTTTTTCAGCCTCAATCAGATTTTTGCTCAGCTCCCTCAATTTCAGCCAGAAAATACCTGAAATTACAGAAAAACACACAAACTCATAGTAAAGTCCAGAAATATGAATTTTGCCTAGAAACTACTGAAAATAAACTAAAAACTAACTAAAACACACTAAAAACTATATGAAATTAACCCCAAAAAGCGTATAAAATATCCGCTCATCACTTAACATTCAACATTTTCTTTCTCAAAATAAAACTAAAACATAAGGACTCTTAGAAGGACTCTTAACTCTTAAAAACAAACAACTAGCATATCAAAGAACTGCTAAGCAATAAATTCAGAAAATAGCTTCCAACTGGGACTCAACCACCTTTGCTTGTCATAATGCTTCTCCCTTGATCAGTGCATTGGTCCCTTCCCCATATCCTTTTTCTTGGAGGACACATTGGTACACGAAATCACAATCAGACTTTTGCAATTCCGCACAACTAACCAGCAAGTGCACTGGGTCATCCAAGTAATACTTTACATGAGTAAGGGTCGATCCCACGGAGATTGTCGGCTTGAAGCAAGCTATGGTTATCTTGTAACTCTTAGTCAGGATATCAATAATAATTCTCAATTTTAATTGGAACGAGTAAAAGAACATGGATTAAATAATACTTGTTATGCAGTAATGGAGAACAGGTTGAGGTTTTGAAGATGCTCTGTCTTCTGAATTTCTACTTTCCTACTGTCTTCTTCTTCACGCATGCAAGGCTCCTTCCATGACAAGCTGTATGTTGGTGGATCACCGTTGTCAATGGCTACCATCCGTCCTCTCAGTGAAAATGGTCCAGCTACGGGTTTCGTAGGTCTAATCATCTGTCGGTTCTCACTAGTGTTGGAATAAGATCCATTAATCCTTTTGCACACTGTCACTGCGCCCAAGATTTGTGAGTTTGAAGCTCGTCACAGTCATCCCTTCCCGGATCCTACTCGGAATACCACAGACAAGGTTTAGACTTTTTGGATCTCAAAAATGCTGCCAATTGATTCTAGCTTATACCACGAAGACTCTGATCTCACAGATTTGAATACTCTGTTGTCAGGAGAGGCAATCAAACTCGTAAACCAGGAACCAAAGGGATACACACTCAATCTAAGGTAGAACGAAAGTAGTTGTCAGGCACGCATTCATAGGTTGAGAATGGTGATGAGTGTCACGGATCATCACATTCATCATGTTGAAGTGCGAGTGAATGTCTTAGAATAGAAACAAGCGTGATTGAATGGAAAACAGTAGTAATTGCATTAATCCATCGAGACACAGCAGAGCTCCTCACCCCCAACCATGGAGTTTAGAGACTCATGCCGTAGAAGATACAAAATTCATATGTAAAAATGTCATGATATCCCAAATAAATCTCTAAAAGTAGTTTTTATACTCAACTAGTAACCTAGGTTTACATAAAATGAGTAAGCTAAGATAGATAGTGCAGAAATCCACTTCCGGGGCCCACTTGGTGTGTGTTTGGGCTGAGCACTGAAGCTTTCATGTGCATAGGCTATTCCTGGCATTGAACTCCAGCTTTTGTGCCAGTTTGGGCGTTTAACTCCAACTTTTATGCCAGTTCTGGCGTTTAACGCCAGAAAAGGGTAAGGAGCTGGCGTTTAAACACCAGTTTGTGCTACCAAATCTCGGGCCAAGAATGGACTATTATATATTGCTGGAAAGCCCAAGATGTCTAATTTCCAATGCAATTAAGAGCGCATCCATTGGACTTCTGTAGCTCCAGAAAATCTATTTCGAGTACAGGGAGGTCAGAATCCAACAGCATCTGCAGTCCTTTCTCAGCCTCTGAATCAGATTTTTGCTCAGGTCCCTCATTTTCAGCCAAAAAATACCTGAAATTACAGAAAAATACACAAACTCATAGTAAAGTCCAAAAATGTGATTTTTGCATAAAAACTAATAAAAATATAATAAAATGTAACTAAAACATACTAAAAACTACATGAAAATATCACAAAAAAAACGTATAAAATATCCGCTCATCACATATCACTATTCTTCTTTGTAGAGGCTCCTTCTTGTTCTTGGGCATCCTTTGGCTTCCAAAATCCTAGCCTCCTCATGAAAGTCCTCTCATCTTCCTTGTGCTTGGCTAAAATCTCCTCCTGCCTGGCACTTATCTCTTCCATTCCTTGCATAAATGTTGGATAGTTTGGGTTCAGGGTGGCTACCACATTGTATAAGTGATTCAGCTTCGTTTGTGTGTTTATATCATATTGCCTTCTTGAAGTGGTTCTAGCCTCATAAAGAGACCTAAACTCAGTAAGGTTCCTCTATTGAACCATTTGTTGCTCGAGAATTTTGTTGTGGCTGCCTTGCATTTGTTGCTTTTGTTGTTCCATACGTTGGTTGATGTCTCCTTGCATATGGTGGATGTTCCCCTGCATCTCTTTCCAATTAAAACCCTCTAAAAATTGTTCTTGGACTTGTAGAATTGGTGCTTGGACATATGGCTCTTCTTGTTGTGGTGGCTCTTGTGGTGCTTGCACATTAGCTCTATGCTGTCTTGCCCTTTGTAGTGGATTGATAGCCACCACTTTTCCATTTTCTTGGCAGTTATTGGCTTGTCTTGCTCTAGCAATGTCTTATCTATACTTGTTTCCACTCCAGCCTCATCACAAAAATGCTGAATAATACTTTGAAAAGCTAGCCTTGTGCTGTCCTTGGTGCTTGTTAGCACCCTCTGAATGTTACTTGCAATCATCTCTCCCATATTCACATTTTCCCCTTTCATGATGCTATAGATTAGCAATGTCCTTTCTATGGTTACCTCTGAGGTGTTGGAGGTAGGGTTGAGGGATCTCTTCAAAAGTCCAGCCATCCTCTAGCTTGGGGACATAAGTCCCTCCTCCTCAATTGGCTTGGTCTCCCATCTTTATCCTTAATCCATTTAGTGTTAAGAACGCAGATTTCATTCAGAATGTCTTCAAAATCGGGATCAAGTTTCTTTACTCTTTCTTCATAGCTCCGGGAGGATCTTGTGTGCCTCACTTCTAACATCCTTTCTAAATTTACAGGGCTGTAATCTATTGTCTTTCCCCTCACAAAGCTTAGGTGGATGAATTGTTGGCCTGGCTGTGGAACAGCATTGGCGTAAAACTCTCTTACCAAGCTCACCGTCACCTTATTTGGTGGATTGTATAATGTTGCCCAGCCCCTACTATTGATCCCAATGGTGATTTTTCTGTTCTCATCTCTTTATAATTGGAAGCCAACCTCTGGGATGATTTGCCTTTCACTCACCCACCCAAAAAATTAGTTTTGGTGGAAGAATGAGAGGAACTTATGCTCAGAGTAGCTTGAGGAGCTTGAGGTTTCCTTGGTCTTTCTCTTCTTTGAGCCAGAAGTTTTTAGTGGTGCCATTTATGAAGTGTGATGAAGATATGGTAGAAGAAAGAAAGAATAGCAAAGCAAAAGGATTTTGCTTAACACCAAACTTAGGACTTGATTGTCCCAATCAAGAAAGAGAGCAAAAAAGTAAAAGGGAAAGAGTTGTGGTACGAAAAAGAGAAATGTTTGGGTGTAGTGTGGAGAAGAGTGGTGGGTGAGTGCAATTTATAGGGGGGAAGAAGAATCTGGAAGGGTGCAATTGATTGCAAACTTGAATTTTCAAGATGGGAATTGGTTCCTAACGTGGGAGAAGCGCCACTTCAAAGTGGTTCAGCTTTCATCAGATTGTGAGTTCCAAAGTGTGAAGTACACTTTGACTCCCCTCTTTTGATGAGTGATCAATGTCTTGTGGGCCCCACCACTTCCTGAAATTACAGTTACAAAGTTTACATAACTGAACAAAGGGTTGTTTCGTTTTCTTCCAATTAATTGGTATTTATTTTGTGTGTCTTTTGGACACCAAATTTAAGTTCATTGCATCTGGTAATTGGTGCTTGTTCTGAGGGTTACCTGAAACTGTAGGTCAATCTTAGATGAGATCTTCTGTACTGGTCGGATCTGACGTGTCTGACTTGTTTGACTGGCTATGTTGCTGATCCTTTGTCACCGGAGAGTGGTGGTACCTACAAGGGACTTCGATGCTTAAGTTAGCAAGGGTATTAAGCAAGTTTTTAGTAGAATCAGAGTATGAGTTATACCTGGGTGTTCCAGCGTATTTATAATGTTGTAGAGTGATCTTTTTTGGAGATAAGAGAGTTATTTTATCTTATCTTTGAGTAGAGTTATCTTATCTTTAAGGGAACCGCCCTTATCTCTATAGGCTTGGGCTGCCTTTGGATTCGGGTCGTGTTCCTCTGTTTGGGCCCTTTTTTGGGCTTTCCTGGTAATTTGGCCGAGCTCTTGAAGAAGAGGTCGGATAGTCTTGACCTGAAGAGGTCGGGCGACTTGTCGTCAAACAACCCAGGTTGGACAGCTCGACCCAGGATATGAACAGTGCCCCTGCTCGAGTACAGTCTTCCTCTTGAGGTTGAGTCCTTAGTTTTAGGATTTCGATCCTTCTCTGGAGAAGTCAAGCTCGAGCATTGTTGATTTCTTTTGTAGGGATTCCTCTGGATGCGTAACGTTTTTTCTTTTTGCTTCATCCTTTGAAAACGCACGTCCCTTTGCTTTGGGAATGTGTGAGGGTTTAATAACCCATTGATTCTTTTAATGCTCCATTTTTTTCCTCCCACTTTCATTTTGAATTTACACAAAAACGGTTTTCTCTTCTCTGTTTTCTTGTTTACTGTAACTTCCCTCCTTTTCTTTCTATTCTTTCGTTTTGGCTTGCCTGGGACTTGCATTTTTCGTGTTTCTCTCTGTGACGCCCTTGGTGGTTGTTGGTGCTTCTATTGCTCGAAGGCAATTCCTGATCTCTTCATCTTCAACTTCTTCCGTACTCTCCTCCTTTTATAGGTTGGTTCTTCTATCTATTTTTCTTGTGCTTGCATTGTTCTATTCTTGGTAAAGTCTTGAGTTTTCGTTGGAAAGCTTGAACCTTTTCGTGTTACCATACTTGGTTGTCACTGTGATTTATGTTTTTTGGTTTTCTTTTGACTTAATGCATGCTCTTAGATGGATATCCTTGGTATTTTGTCGGTGTTAGGGATTCGCATGTTGTCGGTGGTTTTCTCATTATACTTTTGATTTTGAGGGTTTATGGGTTACTGTTTGTTTCTACAAAAAGATTGCTCCTTTGATGACTTTCGCCAAGCTAGTAGTTTTCTTTGTTGATAAACTTGTAGAAGATAACGATTTTCTGGTGGCTTGCTTTGATTTTCTTCTCGTGTTGTTGCTTGTTTGGAAGGGGATTTTATCTTTCTTCGCTGAGAGTTTTGTTGGGGTGTAGCTTTGTAGACTTTTCCTGAGTCCTTACTCTTGTCCCTGCCTCCAAAGGATGCCCCTGGACCTTGGTGTGTGTCTTGGGGTTTTCTTTCTACTATTTGTATTGCTCTGAGTCATGTTCGTCCGAGTTGTTTTGATTTCGCCCGAGCTGTTTTGGTTAGTAATCCATTTTCTTTTTCTTGCTGTAGGACTAGTTGGCCATGTCTTCTCACAAAAATATTGTTGAGACGTCTTCAAAGGTTCCTGAGGGTATGTCCGACTGGCTGGACTCTCTCGTGTTGATGTGTGTCTCCGTGGTAAATGCTGAGTACTGTGTAGAGCTGAGAAAACATCATAGGGTTTGTAGTAGTCCAGCCCAGGAGAAAGATAATGAGCTTGTAGTGCCTGATCCCGATGAGAGGGTTTGTTTCCCGACCTTGGTCCAAGGGGAGCGTCCCTTCTTTTATTCCTATGACTATTTTTTCAGCCAGCTGAACATTACTTTCCTTTTTACTTCCTTCGAAACCGACTTGTTGTGGTCGTGTAACGTTGCTCCATCTCAGCTCCATCCAAACTCTTGGGGTTTTATCAAAATCTTTCAGTTGCTTTACCAAGAGTTGGACGTCAAACATTCTCAGACCCTATTTCTTTATCTCTTTGTTTTGACTAAGCCCGGGATTTCCTCCAAAAAGAAAGCTTCTTGGATTTCCTTTCGATCTGCCCAGGGATATAAAGTGTTTGCTATATATGATGAGTCCTTTAGGGACTTTAAAAATTACTTTTTTAAGGTCCGAGCTATTGAGGGAGCTCGATCATTATTCTTGGAATCGAATAATGAGCCTGCCTTCCCCTTGTGTTGGCAAAAGAATGTTGTGGTGTCTCGATACTCATGGGAGATGCTTGACGAGGTCGAGTAGGCTTTTGTGAATGTTTTGGAAGATATTTAGGGAGAACCTCCCCATCTCGATACCAATAGATTTCTGGGGGACCCCTCCCTAGTTCGAACTGTGTTGGGTACTGGCCGACTTGTTTTTGTTCTGTTTTACTTTTGCTTCCTTTCTTTCCAATTCGTAACTTTTGCTCCTTTGGTTGATTTTGTTTTTTTCAGAGATGGCCAAGAATAATGATTCCATGAAAGCCTTTAAAAAGGCGAGGAAGGCTACAGCTGCCCAAAATATCTCGGCTAAGGCGGCTGGGGAAGGATCCTCTCATGTTCTGCCAAAACAACCAGTACCAAGCTCTCCTGGACCGAGGAGGATGATTCCTACCCCTCGGGTTCATTTGGTCGATCCTCCCCAGACTTCTGCTCCTACCTCTTCTCCTACTGGCGCTCCTCCTCCAAAAAGACAGAGGACAGCTGAGCCCTTCAACCTGGATGCTCCCGATTTTGATGTTGTCGAGTTTGTTGATCAGAAAATTGGTCCCTATGGTGCCATTCCTACTGACGATGTTTCTCTTCTTTGTCATTTGGATTTTATTACTCGGAGCAGTATCAAGATGGCACATATGGGGGTAGCTTTATATCGGACTGCCCAGGATCTTTCTATTTATGCAACAAAGGCCTTTATGGACAAGGCCAAGTTGGAGTTCGACCGGATGAAGGGTTTGAAGGAGGAGCTCGCGGTGAAAGTGGCTAAATTGGAGAAAGAGTTGGAGGGTGAGAAGACTCGGGCTATTGCCTTGGCGGCTTCTGCCAAGTTGTCTGAAGATATGGCATTGAAGCATAAGAAGAACTCTGTCACAACTTATAGGGAGATGATGGGTCTTAGGGAGGATTTAGAGTCTACCCGAGCTGACTATGCCAAGCTTCAGGGACATCTTGTAGGCAGTGTAAATGCTGCTTATGAGAATTTGAAGGATCAAGTTCGAGTTCTTGCGCCCGAGCTTGACCTTACTCTTTTTAGCTTGGATAACATTGTAAAAGACGGTAAGATTGTCCCTAATGACCTTGATGATGATGATGATGTCGACCCTCCTTCCGTACCTTCCGCCAAGTTGCCCCGCCTTCTTCAACTCTGGCAACTAAAGTCGGTCGGCCTGAGTCTGATCCCGACGTCCAAATCCTGAACCGGGATGATGGGACGGTAGATGCGGTACCCTTCAGACTCGTCCTCCTTCACCTCGGGATGCTGCCACTGGGAAGTCTTTGGAGTCTCTATAATTATTTTTGATGTATTATGTATAGCCCGACCTGTGGGCTTTGAACTCTTTTATTTTGTATTTGGTGGTTTTGACTTTTGGATACTTTAGTTGCTTTTTTAGCAACCTTATTTTGAAAAAAACAAAGGTAGTTTTTCAAGCCTCTTGGGGTCGACTTCAGGTGGCCTCTTGGGTGTTGTTTATTATAGCAATTTGGTTTCTACCTATTGATTGCTTGCTTAGTATTTTCCAAGCATCTTCAAGGCATTGGAATCTTGTTTTCCGACCTCTGTTGATTGCCTTTATACTTTCATATTTGTAGATTGATTCCTTTGAGGTTATGGCTTTCTGGGTCCGATTCGAGCTCCCTCATGGCGCATACCTTCTGTCGATCGATCTCTTTGTGAGTAACCCCTTAGGGTTTGCTTTTGATGATTCTGTAGCTTTTGGTCCGACTTCTGCATGTCGGTCTCTTTTAAGTTATTTCTTAGCAATCCATTTTGTTCAGACTTTGTCAGGTCTCTTTTCATGGATTACGTTTTTATAACTTTTGGTAGCTTGGTCGGGCCGACTTCGTCATGTCGGTCCCTTCTCAGTTATTTTTAGTAATCCATTTCATTTGGACCTTTGTCAGGTCTCTTCTATGGATTCCTTTTTATAACTTGCGTGATTTTATTGGGACGGCTTCATCATGTCGGTCCCTTCTAAGTTATTTCTAGTAATCCATTTCATTTGGACCTTTGTCAGGTCTCTTCTATGGAATACTTTTTATAACTTGTGTGATTTTATTGGGATGACTTCATCATGTCGGTCCCTTCTAAGTTATTTCTAGTAATCCTCTTTTTCAGGGCTGGCCGGGTCTCTTTCTTAGGGATTTACTTTTTATAACTTTTGTCATTAGTTGACTGGTCTGACTTCTTTATGTCGGTCCGTCTTTAAGTTATTTCTAGCAATCCATTTTTATTAAGACCTCGTCAGGTCCTTTCTTATGGATCACTTTTGATAACTTCTTGTATTTAATCTATTTTGTCACTTTTCATCTTTGCCGATTTTGTAGAAATTGAGTTTGATTCTCGTTTGGTTGACCTTTGATGAATTCGGTTTTCATCTTTGTTGGTCTTTATCATGATCGGGCAGCGAATTTTTTTTTCACTTTTGCCGATCTGTAGCTTTATAATCGGGCGATGAAATTTTGCGTTTCAGATTAATGCGTCTTGATAAAGGATTTGTGGAAAATCTGAAAAATCTTTATTCAAAAAAGAAAATATGCAAATATATACATGTGGGAGTTTTACCCCCTCTAAGTTAGGTATTTCATGGATCTTGGCTTGGTGCCTCGTTAAGAAACCTTTTTAAGGAAAAAGAGTGCACCTCATCCTAAGATCTTTATTACCTCCTAACTGTAGTACCTCCTTAAGTTGTAGGCGTGCCATGACCTTGGGAGCTCTCACCCTTCGAGTTCGGATAGCTTGTAGGAGCCTCTTTCGAGTACTTCTATGACTCGGTAGGGTCCCTTCCAGTTTGCTGCCAGCTTTCCTTCTCCAAGTCGAGTTGTTCTGATGTCATTTCGGATTAGGACGAGGTCGTTCTCGACAAAAGCTCGTGGCACTACCTTTTGATTGTATCTTGAAGCCATTCGACGTTTTAATGCCTCTTCCCTGATCCGAGCTATTTCTCGGATTTTTGGAAGTAGGTCGAGTTCTTCCCTTTGAAGTTGGAAGTTGGCCTCTTCACTGTAGTGGATCAATCTGGGCGATCCTTCTTCGACCTCCACTGGGATCATTGCCTTCATTTCGTAAGCTGATCGAAAAGGTGATTCCATTGTGGTGGAGTGTGGAGTTGTCCGATATGCTCATAGGACTTGCGGGAGCTCTTCAGCCCAGGCTCTCTTTGCATCCTGTAATCTCCGTTTTAACTCGGCTAATATGACTTTGTTAGCAGCTTCTGCTTGTCTATTGGCCTGGGGGTGTTCTATGGATGTGAATTGGTGTTTTATGTTCAGATCGGCCACCAATTTTCTGAAGCATGCACCTGTAAATTGAGTGCCATTGTCTGTGATGATGGAGTATGGAACCCCAAACCTTGTGACAATGTTTCTATATAGGAATTTTAGACTTCTTTGAGCAGTGGCGTTAGCTAGGGGTTTCGCCTCGATCCATTTTGTGAAATAGTCTACCCCTACGATGAGGAATTTGACTTGTCCGGATCCTTGAGGGAAAGGACCGAGAAGGTCGAGTCCCCATTTTGTGAATGGCCAAGGTGAGGGTATGCTGATAAGCTCCTCTGGTGGGGCGATGTGAAAGTTGGCATGTTTCTGACATGGTGGACATGTCTTTATGAATTTTGTTGCTTCTTTTTGTAGAGTCGTCCAATATAATCTGGCTCAGAGTATTTTTTAGGTAAGAGCCTGTGCTCCGAGATGGTTGCCACAGATGCCACTGTGTACTTCTTCTAAAACGTCCTTTGTGTTGGAAGTCGGCACATATTTTAACAATGGTGTTGAAATCCCTCTTTTGTATAGAGTATTATTTATGATGGTGTAGTATTGTGCCTCCCGTTTTAACTTCTTTGCCTCCTTCTTATCTGTAGGGAGTGTTTCTGTTTTGAGGTAGTTAATTATGGCAGTCATCCATCCTTAATTCAGACCTGTTATGGCTAGGACCTTTTCTTCTTTCGAGATTGTCGGGTTCTGCAACATTTCCTGGATGAGGCTTCTATTGTTGCCCCCCGGTTTGGTGCTGGCTAGTTTTAAGAGTGCATCAGCTCGAGCATTCTATTCTCGAGGTATGTGGCGGACCTCATATTCCCCGAGTTGTCCGAGCTGTTCCCTGGTTTTGTCCAAGTACTTTTTCATGGTGGGATCCTTGGCTTGGTAGTTCTCTGTTATTTGCGAGGTGACTATTTGTGAGTCGTTGAAGATGATAAGCTTTTGAGCTCCAACCTCCTTAGCCAGCTTCAAACCAGTTAGTAGTGCCTCATATTCGGCCTGGTTGTTTGAAGAAGGGAGCCCGAATTTAAGGGAAAGTTCGATTTGGGTTCCCTGATCGCTTTCTATTATCATGCCTGCGCCACTTCTAGTTTTGTTTGAGGAACCATCTACGTAGAGATTCTATTTTGTAGGGATTTCTGTGGTGTCCGTAAACTCTGCAATGAAGTCGGCCAAATACTGTGATTTGATGGCTGTCCAAGCTTCATACTGAAGGTCGAATTCAGACAACTCGACTGCCCATTGAAAGATTCTTCCTGCTTAGTCTATTTTTTGTAAAATGCCTTTTATGGGCTGGTTAGTCCGAACTCTGATGATGTGGGCTTGGAAATATGGGCGAAGTCGTCGAGATGTTAGTATGAGAGTATAGGCGAATTTTTCTATTTTTTGATAGTTCAGTTCGGACCTTTGTAGGGCTTTGATGATGAAGTATATAGGTTGTTGTCCACTGTCGTCTTCTCGGACCAGTGCTGAGGCTACTGCCCGATTTCCTACTACGAGGTACAATATAAGTGGTTCTCCTTCCCGTGGCCGAGTTAGAATAGGTGGTTGTCCCAAGAATCTTTTGAAATCTTGGAAGGCTTGCTCACACTCCATTGTCCATTCAAACCTCTTTCCCTTCCTTAGAGTGGCATAGAAGGGGAGAGATCTTATTGCTGATCCAGCTAAAAATCTAGAAAAGGCTGCCAATCTTCCATTGAGTTGTTGTACCTCTTTGTCACAAGTCAGGCTCTTCATGTCGAGTATGGCCCGGCATTTGTCCGAATTTGCCTCGATTCCTCTTTGAGTGAGCATAAAACCCAAGAATTTGCCAGCTTCTACTGGAAAGGTGCATTTTGCAGGGTTAAGTCACATGCCATGCCTTCTTATAATGTCGAATACTTGGGTGAGGTTGGACAGTAACGACTCTTCACTTTGTGTTTTTATTAACATGTCATCCACGTAGACTTTCATGACTTTCCCGATGTGGTCTGTGAAGACCTTATTCATTAATCTTTGATAAGTGGCTCCTGCATTTTTTAGTCTGAATGGCATGACGATGTAGCAGTAGTTTACTTTCGGGGTTAAGAATGAGGTTTTTTCTTGATCAGGTGGGTACATCAAGATTTGATTGTATCCCGAATAGGCATCCATAAACGAGAGGTATTTGTATCCGGAGGAGGCATCTACCAGAGCGTCGATACTTGGGAGTGGATAGGGATCTTTCGGGCAAGCTTTGTTGAGGTTAGTGTAGTCGGTGCACATGCGCCACTTCCCATTTGATTTTTTCACCAAGACGACGTTAGCTAGCCATAGTGGGTACTTGACTTCTCTTATGAATCCTGCCTCTAGTAGAGCTTGTACCTACTCTTCCACAGCTTAGGATCATTCTGGTCCGAGCTTTCTACATCTCTGCTGTACTGGCCGAGATCCTGGGTAAACTGCCAACTTGTGGAACATTAACATAGGATCTATGCCCAGCATGTTGACGATCGGACTTTCTGCCGGTAAAGAAATTCACAAATATAATCGCGTTGTAAGTATAGTTTCTAAACCAACAGAGAATCCTTTCGTACAAAAATTTGGTTGTCACAAGTAACAAAACCCAATAAAATTTATAACCAAAGTATTTAACCCTCAGGTCGTCTCTCAAGGAATTGCAGGGAAGTATGATTTATTATTGGTTATGAAATTGTATCTTTTTGGGGTTTTTTTTTTGAAATAGGGAACAAGGAAATAAATTGGCAGGAAATTAAATTAATAACTAGAAAAACTCTTGGCAAGGTATAAGAACTGGAAATCCCATCCTAGTTATCCTTATCAGGTGTGATGAGAATTGTTATTGCTCCCACTTAGTTAACCCTTACTAAATAAAGGAAAGTCAAGTGGACTAATCAATTTGATTCCTCAAGTCCTAGTCAACTCCTATGGAAAGACTAGCTTTAGAGGGATCCAAATCAATCAGCAATTCACAATTTCTAATCAACTGCTGAGTTTGATAACTCAAGTGTTACCAATTACTTAACCAAAGCCAAAAGGGGGAA
This sequence comes from Arachis hypogaea, assembly GCF_003086295.3. Classification (NCBI taxonomy): domain Eukaryota; kingdom Viridiplantae; phylum Streptophyta; class Magnoliopsida; order Fabales; family Fabaceae; genus Arachis; species Arachis hypogaea. The sequence goes on from NC_092051.1 coordinate 53,515,564, forward strand.
AAATCTAAATTATTTATATCATAAATAGAAATAATCTGAAATACCTCAAATTGTATTTAAATAAAGATATCAATTCTAACATAGGAAAGTTCGTAAGTCAAATTGGAAACATAAGTAATTAACAAGAAAAAGCATTAGAGTAACTAAAAGTAGAAGAGAAACATAAATGAAAGAAACATTGAACCTGTGATTGAAGAGAAGTAGCCTAATCATAATAAAAATCCTAAATCCTAATCCTAATCCTAAATCCTAAGAGAGAGAAGAGAGTCTCTCTCTCTCTTAAACTACATCTAAAACCTAAAATTTTGTATATGAATGTTGTATCAATTGTTTTCTTCATGAATGGATGCATTCCCCCACTCCAGAGCCTCTAATCTGTGTTTTCTGGGCCAAAAACTGGGCCAAAAACAGCCCAGAAATCACCCCCAGTGATTTCTGGTATGTACAGGTCGCTGCAAAGTCACGCGTTAGCGTCGTCCATGCATTCGCACGGATTGAGTTTTTGCTAAGCCACGCATCCGCATGATCCACGCGTGTGCGTCGCCTATCTTCGGGGCAGTGATGAGCGGATAATTTATACGCTATTTGGCATTGTTTTTACATAGTTTTTAGTATGATTTAGTTAGTTTTTAATATATTTTTATTAGTTTTTAAATAAAAATCACATTTCTGGACTTTACTAGGAGTTTGTGTGTTTTTCTATGATTTCAGGTAATTTCTGGCTGAAATTGAGGGACCTGAGCAAAAATCTGATTCAGATGCTAAAAAAGGACTGCAGATGCTGTTGGATTCTGACCTCCCTGCACTCAAAGTGGATTTTCTGGAGCTACAAGAGTCTAAATAACGCGCGCTCAATTGCGTTGGAAAGTATACATCCAGGGCTTTTTAGAAATATATAATAGTCTATACTTTCTCCGAGTTTAGACGACGCAAACTGGCGTTCAACGCCAGTCCTCTGCCCTATTCTGGCGTTAAACGCCAGAAACAGGTTACAAGTTGGAGTTAAACGGCCAAAACAGGTTAAAACCTGACATTTAACTCCAGAAACAGCCTAGGCACGTGTAAAGCTCAAGTCTCAGCCCCAACACACACCATGTGGGCCCCGGAAGTGGATTTATGCACTATCTATCATAGTTTACTCATTTTCTGTAAACCTAGGTTACTAGTTTAGTATTTAAATAACTTTTAGAGATTTATTTTGAACCTCATGACATTTTCACATTTTACATTGTATCTCTACGGCATGAGTCTCTAAACTCCATTGTTGGGGGTGAGGAGCTCTGCTGTGTCTCGATGAATTAATGCAATTATTTCTGTTTTCTATTCAAACACGCTTGTTTCTATCTAAGATATTCATTCGCACTTCAATATGATGAATGTGATGATCCATGACACTCATCGTCATTCTCAACCTATGAACGCGTGCCTGACAACCACTTCCGTTCTACCATAGATTGAAGGAGTATCTCTTGAATTCCTTAATCAGAGTTTTCGTGGTATAAGCTAGAATCCATTGGCAGTATCATTGAGAATCCGTAAACCTTATCTGTGGTATTCCAAGTAGGATTCAGGGATTGGATGACTATGACAAGCTTCAAGTAGTGATAGACGCAAAAGGATCAATGGATCCTATTCCAACATGAGTGAGAACCGACAGATGATTAGCCGTGCGGTGACAGCGCACCTGGACCATTTTCACTAAGAGGATGGATGGTAGCCATTGACAACGGTGATCCACCAACATACAGCTTGCCATAGGAGAAAACTTGTGTGCGTGAAGAAGATGACAGTAGGAAAGCAGAGATTCAAAAGACAAAGCATCTCCAAAACTCCAACATATTCTCCATTACTGCATAACAAGTATTTTATTCATGTTCTTTTATTTTTCACAATCCAAACTGATAATTATAATTGATATTGATGGTATTTTTGTGGAAAAATGAATTTTCCAAAACACCTAAAACTAACCGGCAAGTGTACCAGGTCGTATCAAGTAGTAAAACTCACTTAGAGTGAGGTCGATCCCACAGGGATTGATGGATCAAGCAACTTTAGTGGGTGATTAGTTTAGTCAAGCTAACATTGAGTGATTCGAGTGACAATTGAAGCAACAAAAAGTAAATGACAAGAGAAATTGAAGTTGTAGAAAATAAATTGCATTGAAATTTAAAGAGCAAGAAATGTAAATTGCAAGAATCTTAAATGACAAGAAATGTAAATTGCATAAAATGTAAAGGGCTGGGTGCTGGAAGCAATGTAAATAGAGAAGCAAAATTTCAGTGAATAAGAACTTAGAGCAATTACAAGAGTTGTAAATTGCAGGAAATGTAAATTGGAAGCAATGCAACAGAAAGTGAAACTGCTTGAAGAACGAAAACAGAAAGACTATGCTTAATTTGCAGCAATTTAAAAGAAGGTTGAAGATCTCAGGAGTGGAAGAGACTAGAAAACAAGTCTAGATCTCAAATCCTTCCTTGATCCAACAAGAAAACAATATTGCAAAAGAAAAAGAAGATGAAAGCAATAAAGGAAACTCAGATTTTATGCAGAAGATGAACAAAGAGATTTCAGATCAAGTGAAACAGAATTCCTTCAATTCTTGATCCAAAATTTAAAACAGAAATGAAAACTAAGAGAGAGCTTTCAAATTCTAATGCTCCTCAGTGGAGCCAGCCTCCTCCTCTCTCTAATGGAGCTCCCCTTTTGAAAATGAGAGTGATGCCTTTATATAGGCTTTTTACAAAATAAAATGAAATTGAAATGAAAAACAAATTAAATGAAAATCCTAATTCTAGCTTGTTCTTGTGCCTTTGAGTGATGATGTGAGCTTTGCTTGCTTTGGATTTGAAGAGAGATGGGTTTGGTTGGCCTCAATTCAATTTGGTGAAGAATTGAATTTAATTGGAATTTTGGTTGAATTTTGGCCCATGGTCCACCTCCCAGGGGAAAGCTCGGCTCTTGGCAAGAGCTTTGGTTCCCTTCCTTGCCAAAGTGTGCGCACATTCCTTCCTTGTGACAAGAGAACAAAGCTCTTTGCAAGAGCTTAAAAGCTCTTGCCCAAGAGCTTTACTTGTCCTTGAGGTCAATGGTTCAAGTCTTGGGTGAAGCATTTGCTGGCCATTTTCCTTGGCACAAGAGTAGCGCCTAGTGTCTTCCCTTGGTATCCCTCTTCGAATCCTGGTGGAAGCACTTTGATTCATTTTTGCTTGTTTTTAGCCCTTAAAGATGCCTTTCACTCGTGCCTCAATTTCATGCCAAATATGGATTGCCATACATCGTTGGAAAGCTCTGAATGTCAGCTTTCCAACGCAACTGGAAGCACATCAATCGGACTTCTGTAGCTCAAGTTATGGCCCTTTGAAGGAGGCATGGTCATGCTGTAAGTGCCCAAGTTTAACTTAGCGAAAATTTTTGCCTCCAAGCTCATTTTCCTTGAGGCAAGCCCGAAAAAGCTCTTTGGCAAGAGCTTCAAAACTCTTTGCCAAGAGCTTGGCTCTTGGTTCCTTCTTCATGTGTTCTTGATAAAGCTCTTGGCAAGAGCTTTTAAGCTCTTGGCAAGAGCTTTGTGTTCTTGCTCCTTGTTTTGAGCCACGCTTTTCTTCCTTTGGGCCACACTTCTCTTCCTTGATTTGGTCATGGGCCATGCTTTTAAAAGCGTGGCCTAAGCCTCCAAAGTGTGCTCCAACTTTAAAGTGTACCCAAAATTCCTCTTTTCTTCTTTTTAGCTTATTTTGTGCTCTTTTTGCTTCTTTTTCTTCTTATTTCCTACAAAGTTTATCAAATCAAAAGATCAAAGAAATATATCATTTAAGCACCAAAGAATGCAATATTTAAGCACTAATTATAAATTTCTTGTATGAAAAAGCATAGAAAAACATGACATGGTGACATGTCATCACAACACCAAACTTAAACCTTGCTTGTCCCCAAGCAAGAAAAGAATCATGCAATTAAGATTAACAATCCAAGGTAAGAAGAATAGCAACTCAGTGTTCATGGTAGGCTAGTTTTCTAAGCATGCTACAATCACAAAAGAGATGTAAATGATTGATGCTTCTATCTAGCTCATTTTATGAAATCTTTCTCTTATATTTTCTTCCTTGAAACAAGCTTTTGATTTTCTTATTAGCTTCTCCTTTTGGGTGCTTTGCCCCATGAGTTGATAACAAAGCTACGATTCTAAATGCTTTGTTTTCAAGTATTACCACTTGATACATAAGCACCACAAGCATTTGATTTAGAGGACTTCATTAAGCTTATTTTTCTTTTCATTTCTTGACTCTCTAATCATTGATGCTCAGAACCTTGAGCTTTGAGGGAGTGCTTTTGCACTTGAGCCTAGCCTTGACTTCTAAGTGTTTTGTTTTCAAGCATTTGGCTTGATACATAAACACCACAAGTACTTATCAAATAAATTGTCATTGGTACTCAGAGCCTTCAGCTTTCTCATTCTTTCCCTTTTTCTTTTTTTTTTTTTGCCTTAATTTGTATTTGCTTCTTCAAGGTTTTTATGATTTTCAAAAGATTTCACAAAATGTACTAGATAAAAACTTCAATTAAATAAAATCCAATGCAATTGAGCAACAATTAATCATACTAGCTTTCCAAAACTTATATGCACATGCTAAACTCTTCTTTAATTCCTTGTTTGTTTATGATCATGATACTTTACTGCTTTAAGCTTTACAAAACTCAAGTTGGTAGTCATAATGGCATGGCAACATGTTACAAATTAATATTCAAGCTATGCTTATTCATACCACACATGCATACAGAGAATATAAAGACAATCATGCATTTTAAGTGTTGGAAACAAATGAGGAGAAAAGGAACTCTACAACCTTGTAGTTCATCTTCAATATTGTTGTCCTTTTTCCTCTATTCTTCCTCCTTCCCTTGCCAAACTCAGAATGCTTGCTCATCCTCAAGCAACAATTAGAACAATTGCTATGGGGCTAAGATGGACCATGAATGTCTTACACAATGAAAAGTTAGTAGTACATGTGTTCTAAGCAAGCAAAATTAAAGATAATAATCAAGGCACAAGAGACAGAGACATTGTGATTGCAAACTTAAGAAGGTGAGTATAATACTTTGCATAAAGAATAAGTGGCACACCAAACTTATTGTGACACTTTCACTTGGATTTGATGCAAGTATCTTGTAAGGATTAGAACCAAATTTTGTTGCATAGCAACACCAAACTTAGAATGCAACCACATGTCAATTTATTTGAAATAAAACTAAACCAAAGAAACTGTTATATGTTAAATACAATCACCAAGCCAAGAATCTATCATGAATAAAGCTCTCTTGGTAGTGTATTAACAAACACAGTAAATAAAAGAAAGCATTTAAAACAAAGAAATGACTAAAAACAAAGAGAAAACTAAAATTGTCTAACTAAAAGAAAAATAATAGTGCAAAGAACATTATGATTATGCAAACAAGTGGTGTTGCTGAATGATTTGCATAGAAAAATAAGTGGCACACCAAACTTAGAATCTTGGTGTGTCACTTTCATTTTTTTGATTTGATGCAATCATCCAAAAAGATTGAAAACAATTTGTTGCAAGGCAACACCAAACTTAGAATGTAACCATATGCCATTTTATTGAATTTAAACAAAGTAAAGAGAGAAAACAAAGCAGAGAAGAGAAATTATACCTACGGTTGACATGTTGTTCACTTTCTTCCTCTTCTTCTAGTTTGTTAAGAAGAATGACCTTAAGGGGGGAGAATATTCAGCTACTGTCCCTTGTTTTGGCCTTTCCTCAGCAAGCTTCCTTTTGCACATGGCTTGATTGACCTTGCTTGCTGGATCAGGGACAGGGTTGGTGCTCTTGCTAGTTGCCTTCACTCCTTTGGATTCAAGACTTGGTTGCTGTGTGATTATTGGAGTTTTGTCTTCATCTTGAGCCTTTTGAATTGGTGGTTCCATGAACTCTTCCTTCATGTACTTCTCTGCCTCACTTGAGTGTAAATTTTCTGGAATGACTTCCTCACTTTCTTGCTCCTCCACTCTTTTCTTTGCACCCAACATTTGACTTAATAGCTTTTTCATTGAGGAGGTTTGTTGATCTTCCCAACATTTTTTCATCTCCTCTTCATATTTTTCAATCACAGATTCAATTATTGAGAGTTTTTGGGTCAGGGAGGTTTGTGAGAGTTGTGAGTCTTCATGTTCCCTTGTCATCTCAAGTGCAGTTTCATTTTCAACCACCTCATTCTTCATTGAAAGTTCACTTGATGCAGTAGCCTCCTCATCTTGCTCTTTCACTTTATCCTTCACATCCATCAATTGGTCTTCATTTTCCTTGCTTAGTAGTTCTAAGTGTTTATCTGTGTCCTCCAATTGCTTATCCATCTCCTGAGAAAGGATTTCTAGTTCCCTCCGGGATTGTTGATATTCCTCCGCCATTCTGTTGAACCTGGACTCAAGTTTTGAGAGTCTTTGGCTCGTGGAGGTTTGTGTTGAGGCATAATCAAGTGATGAAGAACTTTCAAATGAGAAACTGGGATGTGAGGGTGGATGCTCTATCATTCCTTGGTGATACTCCCAGCCACCATTAGAATAATGACTTGAATCATTTTGTGGTGGTGGGAAGTATCCCATATGATTCTCTTGCTCATCTTGTGGCTCTGAAGCACATCTCCATGGATTGGAATGCTTAGAATCTGTAAATTCTTGGTGATATTTCCAGCCACCATTAGAGATTTATGATGGTAGGAGATATCCCAGAAAATTAGTTTGATTATAAGATGAGTTGAACTCCATTTGAATTTTGTAAAACACAACACCAAGGAAAATTGAAATTCATATCTCAGAGATGAATTTCTTAGTGAGGCAATAACTCAAACACCTTGGTTTCAACTTAGAACAAAGAACAAAAATAAACAAAATGCTTGATCTAGACTTCTCACCCACTTAATCATTGTTGATCTAAATCAATCCCCGGCAACGGCGCCAAAAACTTGATGATATTTTTATGGAAAAACGAATTTTCCAAAACACCTAAAACTAACCGGCAAGTGTACCGGGTCATATCAAGTAGTAAAACTCACTTAGAGTGAGGTCGATCCCACAGGGATTGATGGATCAAGCAACTTTAGTGGGTGATTAGTTTAGTCAAGCTAACATTGAGTGATTCGAGTGACAATTGAAGCAACAGAAAGTAAATGACAAGAGAAATTGAAGTTGCAGAAAATAAATTGCATTGAAAATTAAAGAGCAAGAAATGTAAATTGCAAGAATCTTAAATGACAAGAAATATAAATTGCATAAAATGTAAAGGGCTGGGTGCTGGAAGCAATGTAAACAGAGAAGCAAAATTTCAGTGAATAAGAACTTAGAGCAATTGCAAGAGTTGTAAATTGCAATAAATGTAAATTGGAAGCAATGCAACAGAAAGTGAAACTGCTTGAAGAATGGAAACAGAAAGACTATGCTTAATTTGCAGCAATTTAAAAGAAGGTTGAAGATCTCAGGAGTGGAAGAGACTAGAAAACAAGTCTAGATCTCAAATCCTTCCTTGATCCAACAAGAAAACAATATTGCAGAAGAAAAGAAGATGAAAGCAATAAAGGAAACTCAGATTTTATGCAGAAGAGGAACAAAGAGATTTCAGATCAAGTGAAACAGAATTCCTTCAATTCTTGATCCAAAATTTAAAACAGAAATGAAAACTAAGAGAGAGCTCTCAAATTCTAATGCTCCTCAGTGGAGCCAGCCTCCTCCTCTCTCTAATGGAGCTCCCCTTTTGAAAATGAGAGTGATGCCTTTATATACGCTTTTTACAAAATAAAATGAAATTGAAATGAAAAATAAATTAAATGAAAATCCTAATTCTAGCTTGTTCTTGTGCCTTTGAGTGATGATGTGAGCTTTGCTTGCTTTGGATTTGAAGAGAGATGGGTTTGGTTGGGCTCAATTCATTTTGGTGAAGAATTGAATTTAATTGAAATTTTGGTTGAATTTTGGCCCATGGTCCACCTCCCATGGGAAAGCTCAGCTCTTGGCAAGAGCTTTGGCCAAGAGCTTTGGTTCCTTTCCTTGCCATAGTGTGCGCACGTTCCTTCCTTGTGACAAGAGAGGCAAGAGCTTTACTTGTCCTTGAGGTCCATGGTTCAAGTTTTGGGTGAAGCATTTGCTGGCCATTTTTCTTGGCACAAGAGTAGCGCCTAGTGTCTTCCCTTGGTATCCCTCTTCGAATCCTGGTGGAAGCACTTTGATTCATTTTTGCTTGTTTTTAGTCCTTAAAGATGCCTTTCACTCGTGCCTCCATTTCATGCCAAATATGGATTGCCATACATTGTTGGAAAGCCCTGAATGTCAGCTTTCCAACGCAATTGGAAGCACATCAATCGGACTTCTGTAGCTCAAGTTATGGCCCTCTGAAGGAGGCATGGTCATGCTGTAAGTGCCCAAGTTTAACTTAGCGAAAATTTTTGCCTCCAAGCTCATTTTCCTTGAGGCAAGCCCAAAAAAGCTCTTTGGCAAGAGCTTCAAAGCTCTTTGCCAAGAGCTTGGCTCTTGGTTCCTTCTTCATGTGTTCTTGATAAAGCTCTTGGCAAGAGCTTTGTGTTCTTGCTCCTTGTTTTGAGCCACGCTTTTCTTCCTTTGGGCCACACTTCTCTTCCTTGATTTGGTCATTGGCCATGCTTTTAAAAGCTTGGCCTAAGCCTCCAAAGTGTGCTCCAACTTCAAAGTGTGCCCAAAATTCCTCTTTTCTTCTTTTTAGCTTATTTTGTGCTCTTTTTGCTTCTTTTTCTTCTTATTTCCTACAAAGTTTATCAAATCAAAAGATCAAAGAAATATACCCTTTAAGCACCAAAGAATGCAATATTTAAGCACTAATTATAAATTTCTTGTATGAAAAAGCATAGAAAAACATGACATGGTGACATGTCATCGGATATCCTGACTAATAATTACGAGATAACCATAGATTGCTTCAAGCCAACAATCTCTGTGGGATTCGACCCTTACTCACGTAAGGTATTACTTGGACGACCCAGTGCACTTGCTGGTTAGTGGTATGAGTTGTGAAAAGTGTGATTTACAATTCATGCACCAAGTTTTTGGCGCCGTTGTCGGGGATCGTTCGAGTTTCGACAACTGACGGTTTATTTTGTTGGTTAGATTAGGAAAAATTTTTCTTTTTAGTTTAGAGTCTTCTATTATTGTTTTTGGTTGAAATTTTTTTTAAATCCTTATTTTCTCTTTTTAAATTTTTCGAAAATTTTATAAACTAATAATTGAGTTTTTCTGTTTGAGTTTAGTTTTATATTTTAAGTTTGGTGTCAATTGCATGTTTTTATTTTCTTTTAAATTTTTGAATTTGTGTTCATTGTTCTTTTTTAATCTTCAAGTTGTTCTTGTTTATTTTCCTTGTTTGATCTTTAGTTTTTCTTATTTTGTGATTTTTCTTGTTTTTCTTGTGCATTTTTGAATTATTAGTATCCAAAAAAATATATATATTTTATACCTTAAATACCTTTATTAAAACACTTTAAATTTATAACTCAATTGGCTAGAGCGTTGTGTTTATGTTCTTGGTAATTGAGAATTTTCCTTTTAACACTTTTTCAAAAAAAATTAATTTTTCTTTGATTAAATCTCATGTCAAAATTTTAAGTTTGGTGTTCTCTCGTTATTTTTTTTATTTTCGAAAACTTATTTTTAGTTTTCTAATAGTTTTAAGTTTGGTATTCTTTTTATATTCTTGTGAGTCTTCAAAGTGTTCTTGAGGCTTCTTTGTGTTTTGATCTTAAAATCTTTAAGTTTGGTGTTCCTTGGTGTTTTCCCTCCAAAACTTTCGAAAAACAAGGAGCATTAGATCTAAAAATTTTAAGTATTGTGTCATTTTATTATTTTTCTCTTTCCTCATTAAATTGAAAAATATCTTTTCTCTTTAATTTAAATTGAATTTTCAAAAATTACTTTCAAAAAATCAGATTTTTATTTTAAAAATCAAATCTTTTCAAAATTCAAAATCTTTTTCAAAAATCATATCCAAAGTTTTTCAGATCTTCTCAATTAAGTAATAATTTTCACTTTCAAATTTATTTTTCTCTAAGTTTTCGAAATTTACATTTTATTATTTTATTTTATTTCATCTTATTATTTTTATTTATCTTAATGATTTGGTTTGATTTACTTCAATAAAATAAAAACAAAAATATATTTTCTTTGCAATTCATATCAATTCCATTTTATCCATCATGGATCTAAGTGGAAATGAACAGTCCAAAAGGACTCTAGGGTCATATGCTAATCCCACTACTGCTGCATATGGGAGTAGTATCTGTATACCTCCCATCAAAGTAGGCAGTTTTGAGCTAAATCCTCAGCTCATTGTCATGGTGCAGCAAAACTGCCAGTATTTCGGTCTTCCGCAGGAAGAACCTACTGAGTTTCTGGCACAATTCTTGCAAATTGCTGACACAGTACGAGACAAGGAGGTAGATCAGGATGTATACAGACTGTTACTGTTTCCGTTTGCTGTAAAAGATCAAGCTTAAAGGTGGTTAAATAACCAACCCACAGCAAGCATAAGGACATGAAAACAGTTATCAGACAAATTCCTGAATCAATATTTCCCTCCAAAAAGGATGACACAGCTAAGGCTGGACATCCAAGGCTTTAAACAAGAGGATGATGAATCCCTTTATAATGCCTGGGAGAGGTACAGAGGGATGCTAAGGAAATGTCCCTCTGAAATGTTTTCAGAGTTGGTGCAATTAGACATCTTCTACTATGGGCTTACAGAAGGAGCTCAGATATCTCTAGACCACTCAGCTGGTGGATCTATATACATGAGAAAAACTATTGAAGAGGCTCAAGAGCTTATTGATATAGTTGCTAGAAACCAGCATCTATACATATGTAGTGGGTCCTCCATAAAAGAAGAAGCCAAAGTAGTGTCTACTGAACTTGGTCCTCTAGAACAAGTTGCTGAACTCAATCAACAATTGTGCTTTCTAACAAGACAGCTAGCAGAATTCAAGGAAATGCTACAAGACACTAAAAATGCTAATAAAAATATGGAGGCATAATTGAATCAGACAAAACAACAGTTATGAAGGCAGATAACTGACGTTATGATTTTTGCCAATAAAGAATTTCATAAAAACATTCGTGTTGTAGATATAGTCTCTAAACCGACAGAAATCCCTTCGTATAAACGTTTTGGTTGTCACAAGTAACAAACCCCTAAATAAATTGTTAACCGAAGTATTCAAACCTCGGGTCATCTTCTCAAGGAACTGCAGGGAAGTATGTTCTTATTATTGGTTATAGAGATTGTAAATTCGGGGTTTCAAGAATGAGGAGCAAATATGACAAATAATTTAAATAGCAATTAAAAATAAATAAATACTGTAAAGCAAACTTTTGGGCAAGGTATGAGAAATTGGAAGTCCAGACGTAGTTATCCTTATCAATAACAATGAAAGTCGAATCTTAATTCCACTTGGTCAACCTTTAGTGAAATAAAGGAAAGTCAAGGGACTAATTAGTTTGATCTTCGAATCCTATTTATTTCCTAAGAAAATGTTAGGATTATTGAAGCTCAATTCAATTAGCAAAGATAACAGTTATCAATTACGTTGAGATAAGATAACTCTTGAGTTACTGCTTTCTTAACCAAGACCAAAAGAGAAAAAAAGGTAAATTTGCTGGAATAAAAATGCCTTCAGATGTAAAGCAACAATAACATAAATTAAAGAAAGCAATCATAAATTGAAATATCTCAAATAGCATTAATAAGGGAAATCATAATCTAACATGAAGAGTTCATAAACTAAATTGGAAAAACAAATAAAAATAAAGAACCTAGGATTGAGAGTTACTCCTAAAACTAAGAGAAGTCCTAAATCCTACGAGAGAGAGAGGAGAGAACCTCTCTCAAAACTAGATCTAAAACATGGGAAATAACTAAATTGGCGAACTCCCCCTGAATGGATGCGTTCCCACACTTTATAACCTCTGGTCTATGCCTTCTGGACTTGGATTTGGGCCAAAAAGGGCTTCAGAAATTGCTGGAAGCGTTTTCTACAATTTCTGGTGCGTGGCCTCTATCACGCGTCCGCGTGGGTCACGCGGTCGCGTCATTTGGAGCTTTCCTTGTCACGCGGTTGCGTCAGTCATGCGACCGCATCATAAATGTTTTTCTTAAGGCGCGCGGTCGTGTCAGTCATGCGACTGCGTTGCTGTTGATTCGCGCTTGGCATGCGTCCGCGTCGCCCATGTGATCGCGTGGATGCCAGTTTCTTCAGAAACTCCGTTTTGTGCTTTCCTTCCATTTTTGTATGTTTCCTTTTTCCATCCTTTAAGTCATTCCTGCCTTAGAAGATCTGAAACTACTCAACACACTAATCACGGCATCGAATGGAAATAAAGGTAATTAAAATAATTAATTTTAAAGCATAGAAAACATATTTTTCACATACATCACATAATAAGGAAGGGAAAGTAAAACCATGCAATTAATATAAATAAGTGGGTGAAGGATTGAATAAATCACTCAAATTAAGCACAAAATATATCATAAAATATGGGTTTATCAATAACAGAAGAGTGCCAGGCAGTTCAATTAAGAAGTGAAAAAATAATAAATACCTCACTTAAGAGCAGCAGAAAGCCAAGGAAAGAACAACTGATAGAGGATGAGCAAAATATTATCCAAAATCCCTCTGAGGACAGTAAGAGCCCAGAGAGGAACAATTCTGGCGTTCAAACGCCTGAAACAGGCAAGGAGCTAGCGTCAAACGCCCAATGGAAGCTCAGTTCTGGCGTTCAAACGCCAAAAACAGGCAAGAAGTTGGCGTCCAACGCCAATCAAGCTTCTAACCCTAGCATCCAAATGCCAGTGAGGGATCAGACACACACAAGTGCTTATAGCAACCCCTCTCAAAAGGCTTCTCCAACCACCTCTGTAGGAAATAAACCTGCAGCAACTAAGGTTGAGGAATACAAAGCCAAGATAACTTATCCTCAAAAACTTCGCCAAGAGGAGCAGGATAAGCAATTTGCCCGCTTTGCAGACTATCTCAGGACTCTTGAAATATAGATTTCGTTTGCAGAGGCACTTGAGCAAATACCCTCTTATGCCAAGTTCATGAAAGAGATCTTGAGTCATAAGAAGGATTGGAGAGAAACTGAAAGAGTTCTCCTCACTGAAGAATGCAGTGCAGTCATTTTGAAAAGCTTCCCAGAAAAGCTTAAAAATCTCGGGAGCTTTATGATACCATGCATATTAGAGGATAATTGCACCAATATAGCTTTATGTGATCTTGGGGCAAGCATCAACCTAATACCTGCATCCACTATCAGAAAGCTTGGTTTAACTGAAGAAATCAAACCAACCCGGATATGTCTCCAACTAGCTGATGGCTCCATTAAATACCCATCAGGCGTGATTGAAGACATGATTGTCAGGGTTGGGCCATTCGCCTTCCCCACTGACTTTGTAGTACTGGAAATGGAGGAGCATAAGAGTGCTACTCTCATTCTAAGAAGACCTTTCCTAGCAACTGGACGAACTCTCATTGATGTCCAAAAGGGGGAAGTAACCATGAGAGTCAATGAGCATGAGTTTAAGTTGAATGCTGTCAAAGCCATGCAGCATCCAGACACACCAAAAGACTGCATGAAAGTTGATCTTATTGACTCTTTAGTAGAGGAGATCAACATGGCTAAGAGTCTCGAATCAGAGCTGGAAGACATCTTTAAAGATGTTCAGCCTAATCTGGAGGATTCAGAGGAATTGAAAGAGCCCCTGAAACTTCTTCAGGAAGAGGAAAAACCTCCTAAACCCGAGCTCAAACCATTACCACCATCCCTAAAATATGCATTTCTGGGAGAAGGTGACACTTTTTCGGTGATCATAACCTCTGTTTTAAATCCCCTAGAAGAGGAAGCGCTACTTCAAGTGCTAAGGACACACAAGACAGCTCTTGGGTGGTCCATAAGTGATCTTAAGGGCATTAGCCCAGCAAGATGCATGCACAAGATCCTATTGGAGGACGATGCTAAGCTAGTGGTTCAACCACAGAGGCGGCTAAATCCAGCCATGAAGGAAGTGGTGCAGAAAGAGGTCACCAAGTTACTGGAGGCTGGAATTATTTATCCTATTTCTGATAGCCCCTGGGTGAGCCCTGTCCAAGTTGTCCCCAAAAAGGGAGGCATGACAGTGGTTCATAATGAAAAAAATGAACTGGTTCCTACAAGAACAGTTACAGGGTGGCGCATGAGTATTGACTACAGAAGGCTCAATACAGCCACCAGAAAGGATCATTTTCCTTTACCATTCATAGACCAGATGCTAGAAAGACTAGCAGGTCATGATTATTACTGCTTTTTGGATGGCTATTCAGGCTACAACCAAATTGCAGTAGATCCCCAAGATCAAGAGAAAACAGCATTCACGTGTCCATCTGGAGTATTTGCCTACAGAAGGATGCTATTTGGGCTATGTAATGCACCTGCAACCTTTCAGAGATGCATGCTCTCTATTTTCTCTAATATGGTGGAAAAATTTCTGGAAGTCTTCATGGATGACTTCTCAGTATATGGAGACTCATTCAGCTCCTGTCTTGATCACCTGACACTGGTTCTGAAAAGATGCCAAGAGACTAACCTGGTTTTAAACTGGGAAAAATGTCACTTTATGGTGACTGAAGGGATTGTCCTTGGGCACAAGATTTCGAACAAGGGAATAGAGGTGGATCAAGCTAAAGTAGAGGTAATTAAAAAATTACCACCACCTTCCAATGTTAAGGCAATCAGAAGCTTTTCTGGGGCATGCAGGATTCTATAAGAGGTTTATAAAGGATTTTACAAAAATTGCAGAACCTCTGAGCAACCTGCTAGCTGCTGACACGCCATTTGTGTTTGACACAGAGTGTTTGCAGGCGTTTGAAACTCTGAAAGCTAAGCTAGTCACAGCACTAGTATTTCTGCACCAGACTAGACATTACCATTTGAACTAATGTGTGATGCCAGTGACCATGCCATTGGTGCAGTATTGGGGCAGAGGCATGACAAGCTTCTGCATGTAATTTATTATGCTAGCCGTGTTTTAAATGATGCCCAGAAAATTACACAACCACAGAAAAAGAATTGCTTGCAGTGGTTTATGCCATTGACAAGTTTAGATCATACTTAGTAGCATCAAAAGTAATTGTGTACACTGACCATGCTGCTCTTAAATATCTACTTACAAAGCAGGATTCAAAACCCAGGCTCATAAGATAGGTGTTGCTTCTGCAAGAGTTTGATATAGAAATAAGAGACAAAAAAAGGACAGAAACCAAGTGGCTGATCATCTGTCCCGAATAGAACCAGTAGAAGGGGCGTTCTTTCCCACTATTGAGATTTCTTAAACCTTTCCGGATGAGCATTTGTTCATCATTCAGGAAACACCATGGTTTGCAGACATTGCAAACTATAAAGCTGCAAGGTTCATACCCAAGGAGTACAGCAGGCAACAAAAGAAAAAACTAATTACTGATGCAAAGTACTACTTGTGGGATGAACCCTATCTCTTTAAGAGATGTGCAGACGGAATAATCCGTAGGTGTGTGCCTAGAAAAGAAGCACAGAAGATCTTATGGTATTGCCATGGGTCACAATATGGAGGTCATTTCGGAGGTGAGCGAACAGCCACCAAGGTCCTCCAATGTGGCTTCTACTGGCCTACACTCTATAGAGATTCCCGAGAGTTTGTACGTAACTGTGACAGTTGCCAGAGATCTGGTAATTTGCCTCATGGTTACGCCATGCCTTAACAAAAAATCTTGGAGATTGAGTTGTTTGATGTATGGGGTATTGACTTCATGGGGCCTTTCCCACCATCATACTCAAACACTTATATTCTAGTTGCAGTCGACTATGTATCCAAATGGGTAGAGACCATTGCCACACCCACTAATGATACTAAGATAGTGCTGAAGTTCCTCCAGAAATATATCTTCAGCAGGTTTGTTGTCCCTAGAGCACTAATTAGTGATAGGGGCACTCACTTCTGCAACAAACAACTTTACTCTGCTATGGTCCGGTATGGAATTAGTCACAAGGTGGAAACTCCATATCATCCACAGATAAATGGGCAAGCTGAAGTCTCTAATAGAGAACTAAAAAGAATCTTGGAACGGACTGTAAGTACCCGTAGACAGGATTGGGCGAGAAGCTTGGATGATGCTCTGTGCGCTTACAGAACAGCATTCAAGACTCCTATAGGGACCTCTCCATACCAGCTTTTGTATGGTAAGGCCCGCCATCTTCCCGTGGAACTAGAACATAAGGCCTATTGGGCAACCAGATTCCTAAACTTTGATGCCAGATTAGCTGGAAAAAAAAGACTGCTCCAGCTAAATGAGCTAGAGGAATTCAGACTCACTGCTTTCGAAAATGCCAAGCTTTACAAAGAGAAAGCAAAAAGGTGGCATGACAGAAAGCTGTCATCTAGAGTCTTTGAACCAGGACAGAAGATTCTGCTGTTTAACTCTAGGCTCCGGCTATTCCCCAGGAAACTGAAATCCCGGTGGAGGGGACCATATGTGATTACAAGTGTGTCACCATATGGCTATGTGGAGCTTCAAGACATTGATTCTAATAAGAAGTTCATTGTTAATGGACAGCAAATCAAGCATTATCTTGAAGGCAATGTTGAGCAAGAATGCTCAAGGCTGAAGCTAGATTAAAAGCTCAGCAAGGTCCAGCTAAAGACAATAAAGAAGCGCTTGCTGGGAGGCAACCCAGCCATTAGCAAAACTTTTTCTGTTATTTTATTCTATTCTTCATTTTATTTATTTTTAAATTATACAAGTTCAATATTAATAATCTTCAAGGTAAAGAATCAATTGCATAAGTTCACAGGGTTACAGAAGGATTCAGAGCACAAAATAGGGAAAAGGAGCTCACTGGCAAGAAAACGCCAGTAAGAGGCACAATTGGGCGTTAAACGCCCAAAAGAAGTATCTACTGGGCATTTAACGCCAGTAATGATACCTTTCTGGGCATTAAACGCCAAAATGGGTACCATTCTGGGCGTTTAACGCTATACTTGCAGCGTCCTGGGCGTTCAGGAAAAACGCCCAGGGACAAAAGAATTCTAGCGTTTAACGCCAGCCAGAAGCAACAGCTGGGCGTTAAACGCCCAAAAGAGGCTACAAAGGGGTGTTAAACGCCCAAAACATGCAGCAGTTGGGCGTTTAACGCCAAGATTGTGGAGGGGAGGAAGTTTTTGTTCCCAACTTGATTTTTTTCAAATTTTCATATTTCAATCCATTTTTCTTGCATAAACATGTTCCCATACTTTCATTTTTCAAACTTTTTCTTTCCAAAAAAATATTTTAAAATATCTTAATCCAAAAATTAAATCTTTCTCAATTCTTCTTCAACCTCTTCTCAAATCTTTTTCAAAACAAATCTATCTTTTTTAAATTTCTTTCAAACTCATCAATATCTTTTTCAAATCCTCACAATATTTTTAAAACAAATCTATCTTTTTTAAATATCTTTCATATCTTTTCAATTTTAAATTACATCTTTTCCTATCATACTTATCTTTTCGAAATCACATTTTCTATCATATGTTTTTCAAAAAATTTTCGAAACCTACCCCCCCTCCCTTTAAATCCTCGTTCGGCCTCCCCCTCTCTTCCACAATTCGAACTTGGCTCTCCCTCTATCCCTCTCCTTTCTTTTCTTTTGCTTGAGGACAAGCAAACCTCCAAGTTTAGTGTGTTTATCCGTGATCACTAAGCCAATACCCACCAAGATCATGGCTCCTAAAGGAAAACAAACCAACTCAAGAGGCAAGAAAGAGAATATTCCAAAACCTCTTTGGAATCAAGGGAAGTTCTTAACAAAAGAACATTTAGACCATTACTACAAAATAATGGGTCTAAGGTCAGTGATCCTGGAAGTTAAATTCGATCTGAAAGAAGACGAATATTTGGAGATCCAATACCAAATTCGAAACAGGAGCTGGGAAGTCCTAGCTAATCCTGAAACAAAGGTGGGAAGAAACATGGTTCAGGAATTCTACTCTAATCTATGGCAAACAGACAGGCAGAGAATAGATGGAACCGCATTCTATGACTATCGAACTCTGGTCAGAGGGAAGATTGTTCACAACCACCCTGACAAAATAAGGGAGATCTTCAAGCTGCCTCAACTGCAAGATGATCCAGACTCCTTTAATAGGAGAATGATGAGACCAAATCAGAGCTTGGACAAAATCCTAGAGGACATATGCCTTCCTGGAGCCAAATGGACAACCAACACAAAGGGTGTCCCAAACCAACTCAAAAGAGGAGATCTCAAACCAGTCGCCAGAGGCTGGTTGGACTTTATTGGGCGTTCTATACTGCCCACTAGCAACCACTCTGAAGTCACCATCAAAAGAGCAGTGATGATTCATTGCATTATGCTGGAAAAAGAAGTGGAAGTTCATCAGCTGATTTCTTGTGAGCTTTACAAAATTGCAAACAAGAACTCCAAAGATGCCAAATTGGCTTATCCAAGCTTGATCTCCCTGTTATATACATATGCTGGAGTAAAAATAGGAGTAGATGAGTATATTTCAGTTGAGCAACCAATCACCAAAAAGTCAATGGAAGGACAAGTGCAGGACGACCCCATCAAGAGGAGAGCACAGGAGTTCGTCCCGGAAATCCCTCAATTTGAATACTGGGGGCGCCTAGAAGCATCTATCACCAAGTTGCAAGAAGCTATGGATCAACTAAAGGAAGAATAGCAAAATCAAAACAGCATGCTCTGCAAACTACTTAGGGAACAAGAAGAGGAAGGGCGTGAACTGAAAGAGCTGAAGCGCCAGAAGCTATCTCTTGAAGGGCCAAGCACCCCACAGACTAAAGAGGCATCTACCTCCCAAAGCAAAGGTTGTTGAGTCCTAACTCTGTGATAACCTTTTATCTATTCTAAGAGTATATGAGTATTAAAATTAGAGTCATTTGTCTTTATGTCTTTAGTTTCTATCCTTCCTTTAAGTGTTTACTTCAATGCCTATTTTATATTATTTCTATTAAATAATGAATAAAGATTAGAGTCTATGCCTTAAGGTTATGAATGTCCTATGAATCCATCACCTTTCTTAAATGAAAAATGTTCTAAAAATAAAAGAACAAGAAGTACATGGTTTCGAATTCATCCTTGAAACTGGTTTAATTATTTTGATGTGGTGACAATACTTTTTGTTTTCTGAATGAATGCTTGAACAGTGCATATGTCTTTTGATATTGGGGTTTATGAATGTTAAATATGTTGGCTCTTGAAAGAATGATGAAAAAGGAGAAATACTATTGATAATCTGAAAAATCATAAAAATTGATTCTTGAAGCAAGAAAAAGCAGTGAATGCAAAAGCTTGCAGAAAAAAAAATAGCGAAAAAAAAAGAGAAAGAGAAAGAAAAAGCAAGCAGAAAAAGCCAAAAGCTCTTTAAACCAAAAGGCAAGAGCAAAAAGCCAATAGCCCTTAAAACCAAAAGGCAAGGGTAATAAAAAGGATCCAAGGCTTTGAGCATCAGTGGATAGGAGGGCCTAAAGGAATAAAATCCTGGCCTAAGCGGCTAAACCAAGCTGTCCCTAACCATGTGCTTGTGGTGTGAAGGTGTCAAGTGAAAACTTGAGACTGAGCGGTTAAAGTCGAGGTCCAAAGCAAAAACAGAGTGTGCTTAAGAACCCTGGACACCTCTAATTGGGGACTCTAACAAAAGTTGAGTCACAATCTGAAAAGGTTCACCCAGTTATGTTTCTGTGGCATTTATGTATCCGGTGGTAATATTGGAAAACAAAGTGCTTAGGGCCACAGCCAAGACTCCTAAAGTAGCTGTGTTCAAGAATCAACATACTGAACTAGGAGAATCAATAACACTATCTGAATTCTAAGTTCCTATAGATGCCAATCATTCTGAACTTCAAAGGATAAAGTGAGATGCCAAAACTATTCAAAAGGCAAAAAGCTACAAGTCCCGCTCATCTTATTGGAGCTAAGTTTCATTGATATTTTGGAATTCATATTATATTCTCTTCTTTTTATCCTATTTGATTTTCAGTTGCTTGGGGACAAGCAACAATTTAAGTTTGGTGTTGTGATGAGCGGATAATTTATACGCTTTTTGGCATTGTTTTTACATAGTTTTTAGTATGATTTAGTTAGTTTTTAATATATTTTTATTAGTTTTTAAATAAAAATCACATTTCTGGACTTTACTAGGAGTTTGTGTGTTTTTCTATGATTTCAGGTAATTTCTGGCTGAAATTGAGGGACCTGAGCAAAAATCTGATTCAGAGGCTAAAAAAGGACTACATATGGTGTTGGATTCTAACCTCCCTGCACTCAAAGTGGATTTTCTAGAGTTAAGGAGTCCTAATGACGCACTCTCAATTGCGTTGGAAAGTAGACATCCAGGGCTTTCTAGAAATGTATAATAGTCCATGCTTTTCCCGAGTTTAGACGACGCAAACTGGCGTTTAACGCCAGTCCTCTGCCCTATTCTGGTGTTAAACACCAAAAACAGGTTACAAGTTGGAGTTAAACGCCCAAAACAGGTTACAACCTAGCGTTTAACTCTAGAAACAGCCTAGGCACATGTAAAGCTCAAGTCTCAGCCCCAGCACACACCAAGTGGGCCCCGGAAGTGGATTTATGCACTATCTATCATAGTTTACTCATTTTCTATAAGCCTAGGTTACTAGTTTAGTATTTAAACAACTTTTAGAGATTTATTTTGAACCTCATGATATTTTCACGTTTTACATTGTATCTCTACGGCATGAGTCTCTAAACTCCATTGTTGGGGGTGAGGAGCTCTGCTGTGTCTCAATGAATTAATGCAATTATTTCTATTTTCTATTCAAACACGCTTGTTCTATCTAAGATATTCATTTGCACTTCAATATGATGAATGTGATGATCCACGACACTCATCATCATTTTCAACCTATGAACGCGTGCCTGACAACCACTTCCGTTCTACCTTAGATTGAAGGAGTATCTCTTGGATTCCTTAATCAGAGTCTTCGTGGTATAAGCTAGAATCCATTGGCAGCATCCTTGAGAATCCGAAAAGTATAAACCTTGTCTGTGGTATTCCGAGTAGGATTCAGGGATTGGATGACTATGACAAGCTTCAAACTCACAAGGGTTGGGTGTAGTGACAGACGTAAAAGGATCAATGGATCCTATTCCAACATGAGTGAGAACCGACAGATGATTAGCCGTGCGGTGACAGCGCACCTGGACCATTTTCACTGAGAGGACAGATGGTAGCCATTGACAACGGTAATCCACCAACATACAGCTTGCCATAGGAGAAAACTTGAGTGCGTGAAGAAGATGGCAGTAGAAAAGTAGAGATTCAAAAGACAAAGCATCTCCAAAACTCCAACATATTCTCCATTACTGCATAACAAGTATTTAATTCATGTTCTATTATTTTTCGCAATCCAAACTGATAATTATAATTGATATCCTGACTAAGAATTATGATATAACCATAGATTGCTTCAAGCCAACAATTTTCGTGGGATTCGACCCTTGCTCACGTAAGGTATTACTTGGACGACCCAGTGTACTTGCTGGTTAGTGGTACGAGTTGTGAAAAGTGTGATTTACAATTCGTGCACCAGGAACCTATGACAAATTATATATCGTGGCGTAGCCCCGGATGTTAGATTTCCAACGCAACTAGAACCGCATCATTTGGACCTCTGTAGCTCAAGTTATGACCGTTTGAGTGCGTAGAGGTCAGGGCTGACAGCTTTTCAGTTCCTTCAGCTTCTTGTATTCCTTCCACTTCTGCATGCTTCCTTTCCATCCTCCAAGCCATTCCTTCCCTGTAATCCCTGAAATCACTTAACGCACATATCATGGCATCGAATGGTAATAAGAGAGGATTAAAATTAGTAATTTAAAGGCTCAAGAAACATGTTTTCAATCATAACACAAGATTAGGAAGGAAAATGTAAAACCATGCAATTAGTATGAATAAGTGTGCAAAGACTTGATATAAACCACTCAATTGAGAACAAGATAAACCATAAAATAGTGGTTTATGAATCTCTCCACACTTAAACATTAGCATGTCCTCATGCTAAGCTCAAGAGAAGCTATAAAGGGGTGAACAGGAATGGTAGAATGCATGAAATGCAACCTATCTATATGAATGCAACTATATGCTAAGATGTTTCTAGCCACTTGGTTAAAAGTAAATAAGCTCTTCAAGAAAAATATAAATCAGATTTCACTAATTCAAATTATACAATAAAAGACAAGTAAACTTGTAAGAAGATAGCTCATGAAAGCAGGAAACATAAAATCAAGCTTTGAATCCTCACTGATGGTGTATGTGTACTCTAATCTCTCAAGTGTATAGGGTAATTCACTCTAGTATTTCCTAGTCATACTTTCTAAACTTTGTTCTTCACCTAACCAATCAACAATATTTAATGTACCAATGCAAACGTCATGAGGTCTTTTCAAGGTTGTAATGGGGCTAAGGTAAAGGTGAGGGTATATATATGGCTAAGTGAGCTATAAATTGAATCTTTGAATAACCTAAGCTCTCACCTAACATACATACTCTCTATATAACTCTAGAATCATGCCTAGCTACCCATAATTTCCCACTTTTGCATTACATACTTATGCATCAACTTTTCCTTTTAGTTTTTATCACATATGCATTGATCTTTTCATTAACTTAACTTAGCATTGGGGTAATTTTGTCCCCTTATTTAATTTCTTAATTACTTGAATATTTTTGGTTTTTTTTTTGAAGCATAAAAATAAACATAACATTGCCAATGCACATGGATTTTCAATTTTTCTAGTTTCACATGAGTAGGTACCCAAATTCCCATTATTTTATCATGACACATTCCCTTATTAACCCATGTTCCCACAATCTTCCTATACTCAATTGGCACACAATTTCTATCTTAAGCTAACCAAAGATTCAATTGGGATATTCAATTTTTTTTCCACTTAAGGCTAGTAATGTGGTAAAATAGAGAACAAATGGGATTTAAAAGGCTCAAAGTGGCTGACAAGGGTGATTTAAAGGGTAGGCTTATTTGGGATAAGTGAGCTAAACAAGTAATGGCCTCAATCATATGCATGCATATAAATACATTAAGCACTGGACATATAGGATGAAACAAAATAAAGATTACAATCATAGAGAAGTAAACACACAAGAATAAAATTCATGGTTAAATAGTGTAACCATGTGATTAGGCTCAAAATCTTACGGGTTGTGTGTTCTTAGCTTTTTAAACTATGTTCCAAATACAACTTCTAACAATTTTAACACAAAAGTTTTGATTTAAATTAGTAAACTTTTTCAAAAATAGGGTCTTAAAAAGAAACTTATTATATTTCAATCAAGTAGAAGATGAATGCAAATAACCTATTTC
The DNA here is from genome assembly GCF_003086295.3 of Arachis hypogaea. Classification (NCBI taxonomy): domain Eukaryota; kingdom Viridiplantae; phylum Streptophyta; class Magnoliopsida; order Fabales; family Fabaceae; genus Arachis; species Arachis hypogaea. The sequence continues at coordinate 53,539,012 of NC_092051.1, forward strand.
TTATGCAATCTATTCTATTCTACAAAAGAAAAACTAACTAAATATCCTATTTTATTGGTGTTAAGGAAGAGAAATTACCTCCGGAAGTCAGGTACTGACCGACCTCGCCACACTTAAGGTTTTGCACCGTCCTCGGTGCCATCTGTCAGGAACAAAGGGGGGCTGGTAGCAGTATCTCTACAACCGGGACCGTCATGGCTCCCTGTGCTGGTAAATGAAGTGGAGTCCGGGGTGTCTGGAATTTCTTCAGGTGGGTGGTTACCAACAATCAGCTCCATTTGTTTTGCCTGCTAGTCTAGCTGGCCCAACCTCTGAAGTATCTGAAGGAGCAATTGATTTGTTGAAGGTGCTTGTGCTTTTCGTTCCTCTCCTCGCTGGTGACTTGTTAGAGGCTCTCTCTGTACCCTTCTTGGTGGCCATCTTGAAAAGGGAGAAAGAGAAAGTAACCTGTAAAGCCAAGGGTTAAAGCAAGGAAGAGGACACAGTACAAGTGATAATCAATGCCAAGGTAAAGAGGGATATCGTGAACACATGGTCGCGACTACATGTGATCAGTTCATCAAAGGAAATATAGCAAGGGCATATTATGGTAAGTAGATGCAAGATGTTTATTAGCATGCCAGCAAAGGCATGAGTAGCATAGAGCAAGCATAAAAAAATGTATTATCACTCGTAACAAACTAATCACGTTTGTATTGATTATTAATTTCAATGAATAAAAAGAGTTGCAAGGATTTTGTGAAAAACAGGCAGTGGAGTAGAAGAATAGGGTAATTAAAAATGCACAATGCCATACGAGATTTTCACAAACACTTGGCATGCATGTAAAATATGTTAGGGTAAGTATTAAATCTGAACATGCAAGCAACTCAAAAAATAATCAAAATTAATTGTCAAATAACTCCTAAATAATCCACAAGCAATTATAGAAGAAAATAATCACGTCAATTAAATTTTTAACACCAATGAAAAGAATAATAAAAAGAAAAAGAAAGAAAAAGAAAACATATATAATGAAAGTAAAAAGAAAAAGAAGAAGAAAACATTAATAAAAATAATAAAAAGTAAAGAAGGAAGGAAGAAAGAAAAGAACCTTGATAATGAAAGTGAAAAATAAGGGAGGAGAAAGTAAAAAAAATGGGAAAGAATAAAGAAGGAAGAAGAGAGAAGAAAGAAATAAGAAGGGAAAGAAAAGATTTGGATTTGGGGAAGAAAAAATAAGATATTTGGTGCTGATCTGGATAAGTTGTGCGTCGCATGTGATGCGGATGCATGGAGCACGTGATCGCGTGGTGGGTGATAAGTTCAGGTGACGCAGACGCGTCGCGTGACCCGATTTGTGCTATTGGCGCGAGTGCAGCCTCGCGCACGTGCAACTCTCTGTTTTAAATGCATTTTGCCAAAAATCTGGGTGACACGGTCGCGTGGTTGACGTGATCGTGTGAATGGTCATATTTTGAAAACGACGCAGATGCGTGGGGCACGCGTTCGCGTGATATGGCTTGTGCTTTGATGAGCGGATAATTTATACGCTTTTTGGCATTGTTTTTAGTATGTTTTTAGTAGAATCTAGTTACTTTTAGGGATGTTTTCATTAATTTTTATGTTAAATTCACATTTCTGGACTTTACTATGAGTTTGTGTATTTTTCTGTGATTTCAGGTATTTTCTGGCTGAAATTGAGGGAGTTGAGCAAAAATCAGATTCAGAGGTTGAAGAAGGACTGCTGATGCTGTTGGATTCTGACCTCCCTGTACTCAAAGTGGATTTTCTGGAGCTACAGAACTCAAAATGGCGCGCTTCAGATTTCGTTGGAAAGTAGACATCCAGGGCTTTCCAGCAATGTATAATAGTCCATACTTTGAACGAGTTTAGATGATGTAAAAGGGCGTTGAAAGCCAGTTCTACGCTGCTGTCTGGAGTTAAACGCCAAAAACAAGTCACAAACCAGAGTTGAACGCCAGAAATACGTTACAAACTGGCGTTCAACTCCAGAAAGAGCTTCTACACGTGTAACATTCAAGCTCAGCCCAAGCACACACCAAGTGGGCCCCGGAAGTGGATTTATGCATCAATTACTTACTTCTGTAAACCCTAGTAGCTAGTTTATTATAAATAGAACTTTTTATTATTGTATTAGACATCCTGAGTTTTATCTTCGGATCATAGAGTCTTGGTTACTCCGGTTCCCCTCTGGGGCCGAGACCAATAAACTCTATTTTCACTTATGCATTTTCAACGGTAGAGTTTCTACACTCCATAGATTAAGGTATGGAGCTCTGCTGTTCCTCAAAGATTAATGCAAAGTACTACTATTTTTTATTCAATTCAACTTATTCCGCTTCTAAGATATTCATTCGTACTTCAACCTGAATGTGATGAACGTGACAATCATCATCATTCCCCATGAATGCGTGCCTGACAACCACTTCCGTTCTACCTTTGATTGAATGATTATCTCTTAGATCTCTTAATAAGAATTTTCGTGGTGTAAGCTAGATTGATGGCGGCATTCATGAGAATCTGGAAAGTCTAAACCTTGTCTGTGGTATTCCGAGTAGGATTCTGGGATTGAATGGCTGTGACGAGCTTCAAACTCGCGAGTGCTGGGCGTAGTGACAGACGCAAAAGGAGGGTGAATCCTATTCCAGCATGATCGAGAACCTCAGATGATTAGCCGTGCTGTGACAGAGCATTTGGACCATTTTCACAAGAGGAGGGGATGTAACCATTGACAACGGTGATGCCCTTGCATAAAGCCAGCCATGGAAAGGAGTAAGACTGATTGGATGAAGACAACGGGAAAGCAGAGATTCAGAGGAACGAAAGCATCTCTACACGCTTATCTGAAATTCTCACCAATGAATTACATAAGTGTTTCTATCCCTATTTTCTGTTTAATTAGTATTATTTTCGAAAACTCCATAATCAATTATTATCCGCCTGACTGAGATTTACAAGGTGACCATAGCTTGCTTCATACCAACAATCTCCGTGGGATCGACCCTTACTCACGTAAGGTTTATTACTTGGACGACCCAGTGCACTTGCTGGTTAGTTGTATCGAAGTTGTGACAAATTATGAATTGAGATTAGAGCACCAAGTTTTTGGAGCCATTACCAGAGATCACAATTTCGTGCACCAAGTTTTTGGCGCCGTTGCCGGGGATTGTTCGAGTTTGGACAACTGACGGTTCATCTTGTTGCTCAGATTAGGTAACTTTCTTTTCGTTTTCTTTTCAAAAAGTTTTCAAAAATCTTTCAAAAATTTTTCTTTTGTTTTCGAAAAAAGAAAAATAAAAATATTTTCAAAAATATATTTTTCTTCAGAATTTTTAAGAATGAATTCTAGAGTTTCATGAAGCATGTTGAAGCATGCTGGCTATAAAACCATGTCTAAATTCTTTTGGACAGAAGTTTTGGCTTAAAATTGAATGAATTACACTCATATTTTTATTAAAGCTTGGCTGGCTATTAAGCCATGCCTGATCCTTTGATTGGAGCTTTAGACTAAAGAGCATAAGATTCCTGGAATTCATATTAAAAATTTTGGAATCCTTATTTTTCTTTTTCAAAATGATTTTCGAAAAAAAAAATATATATATATATACAAAAATCCAAAAAAATAAAAAAAATCATAAAAATAAAAAATTATTTCATGTTTCTTGTTTGAGTCATGTGTCATGTTATAAGTTTGGTGTCAATTGCATATTCATCTTGCATTTTTCGAAAAATTCATGCATTCATGGTGTTCTTCATGATTTTCAAGTTGTTCTTGGTAAGTCTTCTTGATTGATCTTGATGTTTTCTTGTTTTGCATCTTTTCTTATTTTTCATGTGCATTCTTGCATCCATAGAGTCTAAACATGAAAGATTTCTAAGTTTGATGTCTTGCATATTTTCTTTGCATATAAAAATTTTCAAAAATAAGTTCTTGATGTTCATCTTGACATTCAAAGTGTTCTTGGTGTTCATCTTGACATCCATAGCATTCTTGCATGCATTCATTGTTTTGATCTAAAAATTTCATGCATTGCATCTTTTTCATGTTTTTCCCTTTCATCATAAAAAAAAAATTCAAAAATCAAAAAAATATCTTTCGCTTTTTCTCTCATAAAATTCGAAAATTTGAGTTGACTTTTTCAAAAATTTTTAAAATCTAGTTGTTTTCTATGAGTCAAATCAAATTTTCAAATTTTATCTTTTTCAAAATCTTTTTCAAAAATCAAATCTTTTTCATTTTTCTTATCTATTTTCGAAATTCCAAAAATATTTTTCAAAAATCTTTTTCTTAATTTTACATCATATTTTCAAAAATATCTTCAACAATTAATGTTTTGATTCAAAAATTTCAAGTTTGTTACTTGCTTGTTAAGAAAGATTCAAACTTTGAGTTCTAGAATCATATCTTGTGATTTCTTGTGAATCAAGTCATTAATTGTGATTTTTAAAATCAAATCTTTTTCAAAACTAATTTCAATCATATCTTTTCAAAAATATCCTCTTATCTTATCCTTTTCAAAATTTGATTTTAAAATATCTTTTCTAACTCCTTATCTTCTTATTTTTTTTTCAAAATTGATTTTCAAATTTGTTTCAACTAACTAACTAACTTTTTGTTTGTTTCTTATCTTTTTTCAAAACTACCTAACTAACTCTCTCTCTCTCTCTCTAATTTTCGAAAATATCTTCCCTCTTTTTCAAAAATTCTTTTTAATTAACTAATTATTTTAATTTTTGATTTTTTATTTTTGAAAATTACTAACCTTTTTCAAAAACTATTTTCAAAAATCACTAACTCTTTTTCAAAAAATTATTTTCGAAATTTTCCCTCTCTCATCTTATTCTATTTTATTTATTCATCTACTAACATCTCTCCATCACTCCCCAAAAATCCGAACCCTCTCTCTCTGAGTTCAGATTTTCTTCTTCTTTTCTTCAACTCACACAAGGACTTCTATACTGTGGTATAAAGGATCCCTATTATTATTATTATTATTTTTTCTGTGCCCCCTTCTTTGTCATATGAGCAGGAGCAAGGACAAGAATATTCTTGTTGAAGCAGATCCAGAACCTGAAAGGACTCTGAAGAGGAAACTAAGAGAAGCTAAATTACAACAATCCAGAGAGAACCTTTCAGAAATTTTCGAACAGGAAGAGGAGATGGCAGTCGAAAATAATAATAATGCAAGGAGAATGCTTGGTGACTTTACTGCACCTAATTCCAATTTACATGGAAGAAGCATCTCCATTCCTGCCATTGGAGCAAACAACTTTGAGCTGAAACCTCAGCTAGTTTCTCTGATGCAGCAGAACTGCAAGTTTCATGGACTTCCATCTGAAGATCCTTTTCAGTTCTTAACTGAATTCTTGCAGATATGTGATACTGTTAAGACCAATGAGGTTGATCCCGAGGTCTATAGGCTTATGCTTTTCCCTTTTGCTGTAAGAGACAGAGCTAGAGTGTGGTTGGATTCTCAACCCAGAGATAGCCTGAACTTTTGGGACAAGCTGGTCACGGCTTTCTTAGCCAAGTTTTTTTCTCCTCAAAAGCTGAGCAAGCTTAGAGTGGATGTTCAAACCTTCAGACAGAAAGAAGGTGAATCCCTCTATGAAGCTTGGGAAAGATACAAGCAGCTGACCAAAAAGTGTCCTTCTGACATGCTTTCAGAATGGACCATCCTGGATATATTCTATGATGGTTTATCTGAGCTATCAAAAATGTCATTGGATACTTCTGCAGGTGGATCCATTCACCTAAAGAAAACGCCTGCAGAAGCTCAAGAACTCATTGACATGGTTGCTAATAACCAGTTCATGTACACTTCTGAAAGGAATCCTGTGAATAATGGGACGCCTATGAAGAAGGGAGTTCTTGAAATTGATACTCTGAATGCCATATTGGCTCAGAACAAAATATTGACTCAGCAAGTCAATATGATTTCTCAGAGTCTGAATGGAATGCAAGCTGCATCCAACAGTACTCAAGAGGCATCTTCTGAAGAAGAAGCTTATGATCCTGAGAACCCTGCAATAGCAGAGGTGAATTACTTAGGTGAACCTTATGGAAACACCTATAATCCATCATGGAGAAATCATCCAAATCTCTCATGGAAGGATCAACAAAAGCCTCAACAAGGCTTTAATAATGGTGGAAGAAATAGGTTTAACAATAGTAAACCTTTTCCATCATCCACTCAGCAACAAATAGAGAACTCTGAACAAAATACCTCTAATCTAGCAAACTTAGTCTCTAATCTATCTAAGGCCACTGTGAGTTTCATGAATGAAACAAGGTCTTCCATTAGAAATTTGGAAGCACAAGTGGGCCAGCTGAGTAAAAGGATCACTGAAATCCCTCCTAGTACTCTCCCAAGCAATACAGAAGAAAATCCAAAAGGAGAGTGCAAGGCCATTGACATAAGCACCATGGCCGAACCTGCAAGGGAAGGAGAGGACGTAAATCCCAGTGAGGAAGACCTCCTGGGACGTCCAGTGATCAATAAGGAGTTTCCCTCTGAGAAACCAAAGGAATCTGAGGCTCATCTAGAGACCATAGAGATTCCATTAAACCTCCTTATGCCATTCATGAGCTCTGATGAGTATTCCTCTTCTGAAGAGAATGAGGATGTTACTGAAGAGCAAGTTACCAAGTTTCTTGGTGCAATCATGAAGCTGAATGCCAAATTATTTGGGATTGAGACTTGGGAAGATGAAACTCCCTTGTTCACTAATGAACTGAGTGATCTGGATCAACTGACATTGCCTCAGAAGAAACAGGATCCTGGAAAGTTCTTAATACCTTGTACCATAGGCACCATGATCTTTAAGGCTCTGTGTGACCTTGGTTCAGGAATAAACCTCATGCCCCTCTCTGTAATAGAGAAACTGGGAATCTTTGGGGTGCAAGCCACTAAAATCTCACTAGAGATGGCAGACAATTCAAGAAAACAGGCTTATGGACAAGTAGAGGACGTGATAGTAAAGGTTAAAGGCCTTTACATCCCTGCTAATTTCATAGTCCTAGATACTGGGAAGTATGAGGATGAATTCATCATCCTTGGAAGACCCTTCCTAGCCACAGCAAGAGCTGTGATTGATGTGGACAGAGGAGAATTGATCCTTCAAATAAATAAGGACAACCTTGTGTTTACAACTCAAGGATCTCTCTCTGCATCCATGGAGAGGAAGCATAAAAAGCTTCTCTCAAAGCAGAGTCAAACAAAGCCCCCACAGTCAAACTCTAAGTTTGGTGTTGGGAGGCCACAACCAAACTCTAAGTTTGGTGTCAAACCCCCATATCTAAACTTTAAGTTTGGTGTTGGGAGGTCTCAACAAAGCTCTGCACATCTGTGAGGTTCCATGAGAGCCTACTGTCAAGCTATTGACATTAAAGAAGCGCTTGTTGGGAGGCAACCCAATTTTTATTTAATTATATTTTTATTAGTTATATGTCTTTATAGGTACATGATCATGTGGAGTCACAAAATAAATCAAAAATTTGAGAACAGAATAAAAAATAGCAGAAGAAAAATCACACCCTTGAGGAAGACCTTACTGGCGTTTAAACGCCAGTAAGAAGCATGTTTTGGGCGTTCAGCGCCAGAACAGAGCATGGTTCTGGCGCTGAACGCCAGAAATGGGAAGCATCTGGGCGTTTCAACGCCAGAAATGCACCCTGGAGAAGAGCTGGCGCTGAACGCCCAGAACAAGCATGGTTCTGGCGTTCAACGCCAGAAATGGGCAACAAATGGGCGTTCAACGCCCAGAACAAGCACCAATCTGGCGCTGAACGCCCAGAGTTGTGTGCAAGGGCATTTTGCATGCCTAATTTGGTGCAAGGTTGTAAATCCGTGAACACCTCAGGATTTGTGGACCCCACAGGATCCCCACCTACCTCCACTCACTTCTTCTCATCCCTCTTTCACACAATCCCATATACACTCTTCCCCAAAACCCTTCACCAATCACCTCAATCTCTCTTCCCCATCACCTCTTCACCACTCACATCCATCCACTCTTCCCCATAAACCTACCTCATAAACACCACCTACCTTCAAAATTCAAAATCAATTTCCCACCCAAACCCTATATGGCCGAAACCTTCACCCCCCTCCTTCCCTATATATAGCCCTCCATTACTCCTCATTTTCACACAACACACACCTCTCTTCCCTTTCTTGGCCGAAACACAACCCCTTCTCCCTCTCCTCTATTTCTTCTTCTTCTTCATATATTCTTTCTTTTCTTGCTCGAGGGCGAGCAAAATTTTAAGTTTGGTATGGTAAAAGCATAAGCTTTTTGTTTTTCCATTACCATTGATGGCACCCAAGACCGGAGAATCCTCTAGAAAAGGGAAAGGGAAGACAAAAGCTTCCACCTCCGAGTCATGGGAGATGGAAAGATTCATCTCCAAAGCTCATCAAGACCACTTCTATGATGTTGTGGCCAAGAAGAAGGTGATCCCCGAGGTCCCTTTCAAACTCAAGAAAAATGAGTATCCAGAGATCCGACATGAAATCCAAAGAAGAGGCTAGGAATTTCTAACAAACCCCATCCAACAAGTCGGCATCCTAATGGTTCAAGAGTTCTATGCCAATGCATGGATCACTAGGAACCATGATCAAAGTAAGAACCCGAATCCAAAGAATTATGTTACAATGGTTCGGGGGAAATACTTAGATTTTAGTCCGGAGAATGTGAGGTTGGCGTTTAACTTGCCTATGATGCAAGAAGATGCACACCCCTACACTAGAAGGGTCAACTTTAATCAAAGGTTGGACCAAGTCCTCATGGACATATGTGTGGAAGGAGCTCAATGGAAGATTGACTCCAAAGGCAAGCCGGTTCAACTAAGAAGACTGGACCTCAAGCCTGAAGCTAGAGGATGGCTGGAATTCATCCAACGCTCCATCATCCCCACTAGCAACCGATCTGAAGTTACTGTGAATCGGGCCATCATGATCCATAGCATCATGATTGGAGAGGAAGTAGAAGTTCATGAAGTCATCTCCCTTGAACTCTACAAAATAGCCGAAAAGTCCTCCCCCATGGCAAGGCTAGCTTTTCCTCATCTTATTTGCCATCTATGTTACTCAGCTGGAGCTTTCATAAAAGGAGACATTCCCATTGAGGAAGAGAAGCCCATCACTAAGAAAAAGATGGAGCAAGCAAGAGAGCCCATTCATGGAGCTCAAGAGGCGCATGAAGCTCATCACCATGAGATCCCGGAGATGCCTCCAATGCATTTCCCTCCACAAAACTATTGGGAGCAAATCAACACCTCCCTAGGAGAATTAAGTTCCAACATGGGACAATTAAGGGTGGAACATCAAGAGCACTCCATCATCCTTCATGAAATAAGAGAAGATCAAAAAGCAATGAGGGAGGAGCAACAAAGACAAGGAAGAGACATAGAAGAGCTCAAGGACATGATTGGTTCCTCAGAAAGAAAACGCCACCATCACTAAGATAGACTCATTCCTTGTTCTCACTTTCTGGTTTTCATTTTCTATGTTAAGTGCTTATCTATGTTTATGTCTTCATCACATGATCATTAGTAGTTAGTAACTATGTCTTAAAGTTATGAATATCCTATGAATCCATCACCTCTCTTAAATGAAAACTGTTTTAATTCAAAAGAACAAGAAGTACATGAGTTTCGACTTTATCCTTGAACTTAGTTTAATTATATTGATGTGGTGACAATGCTTCTTGTTTTCTGAATGAATGCTTGAACAGTGCATATGTCTTTTGAAGTTGTTGTTTAAGAATGTTAAATATGTTGGCTTTTGAAATATTGATGATAAGGAGACATGTTATTTGATAATCTGAAAAATCATAAAAATAATTCTTGAAGCAAGAAAAAGCAGCAAAGAACAAAGCTTGCAAAAAAAAAATAGCGAAAAAAAATAGAAAGAAAAAAAGAAAAAGCAAGCAGAAAAAGCCAAAAGCTCTTAAAACCAAGAGGCAAGAGCAAAAAGCCAGTAACCCTTAAAACCAAAAGGCAATGGCAATAAAAAGGATCCTAAGGCTTTGAGCATCAGTGGATAGGAGGGCCTAAAGGAATAAAATCCTGGTCTAAGCGGCTAAACTTAGGTGTCCCTAACCATGTGCTTGTGGCGTGAAGGTGTCAAGTGAAAACTTGAGACTGAGCGGTTAAAGTCAAGGTCCAAAGCAAAAAAAAAAAGAGTGTGCTTAAGAACCCTGGACACCTCTAATTTGGGACTTTAGCAAAGCTAAGTCACAATCTGAAAAGGTTCACCCAATTATGTGTCTGTGGCATTTATGTATCATGTGGTAATACTGGAAAACAAAGTGCTTAGGGCCACGGCCAAGACTCATAAAGTAGCTGTGTTCAAGAATCAACATACTGAACTAGAAAAATCAATAACATTATCTGAACTCTGAGTTCCTATAGGTGCCAATCATTCTGAACTTCAATGGATAAAGTGAGATGCCAAAACTATTCAAGAGGCAAAAAGCTACAAGTCCCGCTCATCTGATTGGAGCTATGTTTCATTGATAGTTTGGAATTTATAGTATATTCTCTTCTTTTTATCCTAATTGATTTTCAGTTGCTTGGGGACAAGCAACAATTTAAGTTTGGTGTTATGATGAGCGGATAATTTATACGCTTTTTGGCATTATTTTTAGTATATTTTTAGTAGAATCTAGTTACTTTTAGGGATGTTTTCATTAGTTTTTATGTTAAATTCACATTTCTGGATTTTACTATGAGTTTGTGTGTTTTTCTGTGATTTTAGGTATTTTCTGGCTGAAATTGAGGGACTTGAGCAAAAATCAGATTCAGAGGTTGAAGAAGGACTGCTGATGCTGTTGGATTCTGACCTCCCTACACTCAAAGTAGATTTTCTGGAGCTACAGAACTCAAAATGGCGCACTTTGAATTGCGTTGGAAAGTAGACATCCAGGGATTTCCAGAAATGTATAATAGTCCATACTTTGAACGAGTTTAGATGACGTAAAAGGGCATTGAACGCCAGTTCTATGCTGCTGTCTGGAGTTAAACGCCAGAAACAAGTCACAAACCAGAGTTAAACGCCAGAAATATGTTACAACCTGGCGTTCAACTCCAGAAAGAGCCTCTGCACGTGTAACATTCAAGCTCAGCCCAAGCACACACCAAGTGGGCCCCGGAAGTGGATTTATGCATCAATTACTTACTTCTGTAAACCCTAGTAGCTAGTTTATTATAAATAGAACTTTTTATTATTGTATTAGACATCCTGAGTTTTATCTTCGGATCATAGAGTCTTGGTTACTCCGGTTCCCCTCTGGGGCCGAGACCAATGAACTCGATTTTCACTTATGTATTTTCAATGGTAGAGTTTCTACACTCCATAGATTAAGGTGTGGAGCTCTGCTGTTCCTCAAAGATTAACGCAAAGTACTACTGTTTTTTATTCAATTCAACTTATTCCGCTTCTAAGATATTCATTCGTACTTCAACCTGAATGTGATGAACGTGACAATCATCATCATTCCCCATGAACGCGTGCCTGACAACCACTTCCATTCTACCTTCGATTGAATGATTATCTCTTAGATCTCTTAATCAGAATATTCGTTGTGTAAGCTAGATTGATGGCGGCATTCATGAGAATCTGGAAAGTCTAAACCTTGTCTGTGGTATTCTGAGTAGGATTCTGGGATTGAATGGCTGTGACGAGCTTCAAACACGCGAGTGCTGGGCGTAGTGACAGACGCAAAAGGAGGGTGAATCCTATTCCAGCATGATCGAGAACCTCAGATGATTAGCCGTGCTGTGACAGAGCATTTGGACCATTTTCACAAGAGGAGGGGATGTAACCATTGACAACGGTGATGCCCTTGGATAAAGCCAGCCATGGAAAGGAGTAAGACTGATTGGATGAAGACAGCGGAAAAGCAGAAATTCAGAGGAACGAAAGCATCTCTACACGCTTATCTGAAATTCTCACCAATGAATTACATAAGTGTTTCTATCACTATTTTCTGTTTAATTAGTATTATTTTCGAAAACTCCATAATCAATTATTATCCGCCTGACTGAGATTTACAAGGTGACCATAGCTTGCTTCATACCAACAATCTCCGTGGGATCGACCCTTACTCACGTAAGGTTTATTACTTGGACGACCCAGTGCACTTGCTGGTTAGTTGTATCGAAGTTGTGACAAATTATGAATTGAGATTAGAGCACCAAGTTTTTGGAGCCATTACCAGAGATCACAATTTCGTGCACCATGCTTCTAGCACCATTCCAGCCCAGCTCAATCATAACTCTCTGCCATATACCTCTTTACGTCGATTTTGCAGGGCCACGCGTTCGCGGGGGTGACACGGACACGTGGGAGGCTCATTTTCAAAATGACGCGGATGCGTCATTGACATCGTCGTGTGCGTATTCTTGTGCCTTAAGGCACGCCTCCAACCATGCTCTCGCGTGACACTCTGCTTCTTTTCTTCTTGTTTCGAAAGCACTTATGACGCGGACGCGTCAGCGACGCTTGCGCATCGCGTGCGATTTTTTTTATGCAGTATGCAGAATGCAAAATGCAGATGCTAATGCAGGCATGATGAATAAATCACCAGGAAAAATAAAATAAAATAAAACTAAGAATAAAACAAAATAAAATAAAACTAATACTGAAAAAGAATGATCATACCATGGTGGGTTGTCTCCCACCTAGCACTTTTAGTTAAAGTCCTTAAGTTGGACATTTGGACAGCTCCCTGTTATTGTGGCTTATGCTTGAACTCATCCAGGAATCTCCACCAATGTTTGTGATTCCAATGGGCTCCGGGATCCCACACTAGTTGCATAAAGCCATCAAGGAAGTTAAAGCAAGTGACAAGGCCCCAAGAGTGTTGATTGCTAGATTGAATTCCGGGGTCCCAAACCTTGCTTTTGCACCCGTCTTCTTGTTGACCATCTTTGTTCTAACCGGGTGGAAAGCAATCCGAATTCTTACTGAGGCATCCAAATAGCTTCCTAGACCCATACAATTTAGTATTCTTCCAACCATGATAACTCAGCCGTGAGCTTCCTACCACAATGAACCTAGGATTGTGTTGCCAACCACTAACCATCGCCCTCTTACTCTTATAGCCACAAAGAGCTCTAAGTTGCCCATCCGTCTCAAGCAAAGCATATTCAAGTGAGCTAATTAAGCTTAGAGATGAGAGATTTACCCACTTGAATGAAGGGATGGATGGTGATAGCTTTGGGAGAGAGGTCTCCAACAACTTTGGCAAGGTGATTTCCAGCTCCATTCCCTTGAGCTTTTCCTTGACAACTTCCACCTCCTTGCAAGCTTCTTCAATTTTAACCTCTTCCTTTTGGTAGCCTTCTTCCAATTCGATCTCTTCTTCATTGTTCACTAAGGGCATGAGAGGTTGTGCTTCTTCTTCTTTGATCTTCATGTCAAGTCCAATGGGAGAGTCAAATATAGATAAGAATTCATCAATGATTGAATCCATCTCTTGATCATCCACTTCAAAGTCTTCATCCATGATATGCCTTGGAGGTTGTACACCCTCCTCAACATCAAATTCAAACTCCTTAGAAGGGGGGTCTATGACTGGGCTTTCCCATGGACGTTCCGCATCTCCTAAGTCTTCGACCACTTCTTCCTCTTCAATAATTCCGGCTTCCTCCACTTGTTCCATTACAAAGTCATGCTCCTTACTGTCCACCGGAGTTTCTAGTGTCTCTTTCATGCTACGTTCTTAGATTCTCCACATGAAGCCATGGGGTTCCTTGAGTGTTCGAACGTCTGGAAGGTAATCTATTTATCGCTTGCTCCAGTTGATGAAGGGTTGCATGAAATTGATCTACTGTTTCCTTGAGGCGAGCCTGTGATTCTTGGGTCGATGGATATGGACATGGTGCATATGGAAGTGGTGGTTCTTGGGAGTAATTGGATTGGAATTGGGGTGGAAGGGTTAAGGTCATATGGAGGTGAATGGTTGTAGGTGGCTTGTGAGTATGGTGGTTCAAAGCTATGTTGAGGAGGTGGTTCATTGGCATATGATGGAGCTTGCTGGTAACTACAAGGGGGTCAACTATATCTGTCATCTTGGTATGCACCTCGGAATAGCTCTTGACCATAGTAATTCGGTGGAGGTGGTTTGTCACGAAAGGGTCCACCATAACTATTGTCTTGGCATGCATTGTAGAATGGTCGTTGTCCATGGTATCTTGGAAGGTGTTGTTTCCGAAAGGGTTGATCAGATCCTCGTGGCTCCTTCCATCTGTGATTGTTTCGACCTTGATGCATGTTCCTGTTATAGCTTTCATTCCTTTCAACAACATTGGAACCAAACTTAAAGCCAGAGGGGTGAGAACTCATAGTAGCTAATAAAAATTAAAAACAAAAATAAAAACAAATAAACAAGCAAAAGAAAATATTTACATTAACCAACAATAAGGCACACGTTTGCAATTCCCCGGCAACGGCACCATTATAACGATCGGACTTTCTGCCGGTAAAGAAATTCACAAATATAATCGCGTTGTAGGTATAGTTTCTAAACCAACAGAGAATCCTTTCGTACAAAAATTTGGTTGTCACAAGTAACAAAACCCAATAAAATTTATAACTGAAGTATTTAAACCTCAGGTCATCTCTCAAGAAATTGTAGGGAAGTATGATTTATTATTGGTTATGAAATTGTATCTTTTTGGGGTTTTTTTTAAATAGGAAACAAGGAAATAAATTGGTAGGAAATTAAATTAATAACTAGAAAAACTCTTGGCAAGGTATAAGAACTGGAAATCCCATCCTAGTTATCCTTATCAGGTGTGATGAGGATTGTTATTGCTCCCACTTAGTTAACCCTTACTAAATAAAGAAAAGTCAAGTGGACTAATCAATTTGATTCCCCAAGTCCTAGTCAACTCCTATGGAAAGACTAGCTTTAGAGGGATCTAAATCAATCAGCAATTCAAAATTTCTAATCAACTGCTGAGTTTGATAACTCAAGTGTTACCAATTACTTAACCAAAGCGAAAAGGGGGAAATCTAAATTATTTATATCATAAATAGAAATAATCTGAAATACCTCAAATTGTATTTAAATAAAGAAATCAATTCTAACATAGAAAAGTTCGTAAGTCAAATTGGAAACATAAGTAATTAACAAGTAAAAGCATTAGAGTAACTAAAAGTAGAAGAGAAACATAAATGAAAGAAACATTGAACCTGTAATTGAACAGAAGTAGCCTAATCATAATAGAAATCCTAAATCCTAAGAGAGAGGAGAGAGCCCCACTCTATCTAAAACTATATCTAAAACCTAAACTTTTGTATATGAATGTTGTATCAATTGTTTTCTTCATGAATGGATGCATTCCCCCACTTTATAGCCTCTAATCTATGTTTTCTAGGACAAAACATGGGCCAAAAACAGCCAAGAAATTGCCTCCAGTGATTTTTGGTACGTACAAGTCGCTGCAAAGTCACGCGTTAGCGTTGTCCATGCGTTCGCGCGGATTCAGTTTTTGCCAGTTCACGCGTCCACGTGATCCATGCTTGCGCATCACCTATCTTCCGAGAAGATATAGCAAATTATATATCGTTGTGAAGCCCCGGATGTTAGCTTTCCAACGCAACTAGAACCGTGTCATTTGGACCTCCGTAGCTCAAGTTATGACCATTTGAGTGCAAAGAAGTCAGGGCTGACAGCTTTTCAGTTCCTTCAGCTTCTTGTATTCCTTCCACTTCTGCATGCTTCCTTTCCATCCTCCAAGCCATTCCTGCCCTGTAATCCCTGAAATCACTTAACGCACATATCACGGCATTCCATAACCTAAGCTTAGGATTTAGGATTTAGGATTTAGATTTTTAGTATTAGGATTCCTCTCAGTTTATGGTTATTTCTTCATTCGAGATTCAATGTTCCTTAATTTATATTTCTCTTCTACTTTCAAATACTCTAATGCTTTTACTTGTTAATTACTTATGTTGCCAAATTGGCTTATGAACTTTTCCATGTTAAGATTTGAATGTTCTATTTAATATAATTGGAGGTATTTCAAAATTAAGATTGCTTTGATTTATTTATGTTATAGATATTTTCAATTTAATTTAAGATTTATTCCCCTTTTGCTTTGGTTAATTAATTGGAGACACTTGAGTTATCAAACTCTTTGTTGATTGAAAATTGGAATTCTTTGCTTATTGATTTGAATTCCAATAACTCTAGTCTTTTCTTAGGAATTGAATAGGACCTGAGGAATCAAATTGATTCATCCACTTAACTTACCTTCATAGTTAGAGGTTACTCAAAGTGGGAGCAGAATCCGATTCTCATCACAATTGATAAGGATAACTAGGATATGACCTCAATTTCTTATACCTTGCCAAGAGATTTTCTAATTATTAATTTATTTTTATCGTCATTTAAATTACTTGTTCCTTTATTTCAAAAACCCAAAAATATATTGTTTTACATAACCAATAATAAATCATACCTCCCTGTAATTCCTTGAGAAGACGACCCAAGGTTTAAATACTTCAGTTATAAATTTTATTGGGTTTTGTTACTTGTGACAACCAAACTTTTGTAAGAAAGGAATTCTTGTCAGTCTAGAAGCTATACTTACAATGCGAATTTAATTGTGAAAATTCTAGATCGTGCGAGAGTTTCATTCTTCAAAATGGCGCCGTTGCTGGGGAATTGCAAATGTGTACCTTATTATTGATTTTTGTAAATATTTTATTGTACCTGTTTATTTGCTTTTATTTTCGTTTTTAATTTTTATTAGCTATTATGAGTTCTTACCCCCGTTGCTTTGAGTTTGGTTCCAATGTTGTTGTAAGGAATGGAAACTATAATGAAAACAGGCATCAAGGTTGGAAGAATCAAAGATGGGAGGAGCCACAAGGATTTGATCAACCCTCTTGGCAACAACCCCCTCCAATGCGCTATAACCAACCTCCACCAAATTACTATGGTCAAGAGCCATTCCAGGGAGCATACCAGGATGATGAATATGGTGGACCCCCTTACCAACAAGTCCCACCATATGCTTATGAACCACCTCCTCAACACAACTCTGGACCACCATACTCACAAGCTCCCTACTACCAAATACCATCACATGATTCTAACCCTTATCCACCATATCAACCACCCTATGAGCCATATGAGCCATATATAGATCCACCCCAATTCCAACCCAGTTACTCCCAAGGACCACCATCTCCATATACACCACATCCATATCCATCAATCCAAGAGCCTTATGATCCTACTTATGATATCCGAGCAGAACAAGAGTCAAGGGATCATCTCAAGGAAATAATGGATCAATTTCAAGCAACCCTGCATCAATTGGACCAAGCGGTAAACCGAATGGCACCCGGGGCTTTCATGGCTAAAGAATCTCAAATTGAGAACAAGGAATTGAAGTGTGCTGTGCAACAAGTGGAAAAGATAGAGAGTGATGAACCACCCTCTTATCATGAACCTTTCCTCCCAAATAATGATCCCTCACATCCACCTCAACCTTCAATGCATGATATTATTGGTGTTCTTCTTCAAGGGCAAGAATAGATTAAACGGGGAGTACTAGAATTCGTGACTACCTTTACCGAGGTAATAAATCGATTAGCTTCCCAACATTTGAGCATTCAAAGTACTCCCATGACTACATGTGGAGAATCTAAAGAAGAGCGTAGCATGAAGGAGACACTAGAACTTCCGGTGGACAATGAGGAACATGGCTTTGTATTGGAACAAGTGGAGGAAGCCATAATAGTTGCAGAGGAAGAAGTGGTTGAAGATTTAGGAGATGCTGAACCTCCATGGGAATCTAGGATTGTAGAGTACTCCTCCAATAAGATCGAAATTGATGTCAAGAAGGCCAGTGCACAACCTCCATGGCATATTCCGTATGAAGACTTGGATGGGATAGATCAAGAAGTAAACTCCCTTGGTGATGAGAATCATGCATCAAGTCCTCCTAGTGATAAATCTACATCCGCAAACGATCTCCTTGAGTATGAAGACTCTTCTCTGATTGAGTCTGCAAATGATGTAGAAGTAGAAGCCCTTCGAAAAGGATGGACGGGAGTTGAGTACGCTTTGTCAAGAACGTTGGAGACTTCTCCACCTAGGTTGCCGTCTACTCCTTCATTTGAGTGGATAAAACTTATCTCTATTCGTCTTCCTATCCCACTTGAGTACGGTATTCTTAAAACAGATGGCCAACTCAGGAAGCTTTGTGGCATTAAGCGTAAGAGAAAAATGTTTAGTGGTTGGAGTTGCAAATCAAGGCTCATCAAGGTTGATATTTCAAGAGTTAGATATAAGGACTCAACTGGTGATAATTTGGTTAGATCTAAAAGAAAATTTTGGTACTCCGTAGAGAATTCAGATTGCCTACCACCCGGTTGGAACAAAGATGGTCAACAAGAAGATGGGTGCAAAAGCAAGGTTTGGGATCCTGGAATTCATTTTACCGATCAACACTCTTGGAGCCTTGTCACTTGCTTCTACTTGCTTGAAGGCTTTTTGTGCCTAGTTTGGGATCCCAGAGGCCATTGGAATTACAAACATTGATGGAGATTCCTAGATGAGTTCAAGCACAAGCCACCATAACAGAGAGCTCAACAAATGTCCAACTTAAGGACAATAACTAAAAGTGCTAGGTGGGAGACAACCTACCATGGTATGATCGTTCCGTTTCAAGTCTTAATTTTATTTTACTTTATTCTATTTAGTTTTTATTAATGACTATTCTCATAATTTCCGCATATAGTTGCATATAGTTCACAGTTGCATTTGCATTCTGCATTTCAGATTAAAAAAAAAAAATACGCACGCGATGCGTAAGCGTCGCTGACGCGTCCGCGTCACCAATGCGTTGTGAAGAAAAGAGAATTGGACAGAAAGTCACGCGAAAGCGTGGCTGAAGGCGCGCCTTAGGCACAACCATGCCCACGCGACTGCGTCAATGACGCATCTGCGTTGTTTGCGAAATGGCCTCCCCACACGTCCGCGTCACCCACACGAACGCGTGCCCCTAAAAATCGATGTAAAGAGGTGTATGGCAGAGAGTTATGATGGAGCTGGGCTAGAATGATGCTGGAAGCACCAGCCCTATCATGCAACCGCGTGCCCCACGTGGCCACTTCGTTTTGCAAATACGACCATTCACGCGATCACGTCACCCACGCAAACGTGTCACCCTAAATTTTGGCAAAATGAGTTTGAGACAGAGAGTTGTGCGAATGCGTAGCTGCCCTCGCGCCATTCGCACAAATCAAGTCACACGACCGCGTGACCCACGCATCCGCGTCACTTGAAAAACATCACACACCACGCGATCGCCTGACCTACGCGTCCGCGTCGCCTGCGCCGCACAGTTTATCAAGATCAGCGCCAGATATCTTATCTTTTCTTCCCTAATCTTACATTCTTTCTTCCTCCTTCTAATTTCTTTCTTCCTCCTTTCTTACTTTCTTCTTCCTCATCTTTTTAACTTCTTATCCTTCTTTTCTTTCTTTCTATTTTACTTAATTTATTTGCATATTTTCATTCATTGCATTTTAATTTTGTGCATATTTTTATTTCCTTTTCTAAATTTATTATTTTTCTATTGGTGTTAAATTTTCTTATTCAACTATTACATCTTTTCTTGAATTTTTTTGGTGCTTAGTGACTTGCTTTACACTGTTGGGTAATATTTTATACTGTCTTTCATTACATACTCTTCCCCTTTGTTGCAAATTATTTTGCAACATTGATATGCCATTTGCTTCCACTGTTTTCTCAATTGCATGTTGTAGCTACCATTTAATTGTGATCATCATTATTTGGCATTAACCCAGCCATATTTTATTTGTTTTTTAATCTTTCTTTCTGGGTTACTTTTCTTCTTTTCCTCTACTTTCAGGCTGGCCACCGAGAAAGAGAAAGGGAAAGCTTCTAAATGGGGAGACAAACATGTCTATCAGCACAATCTTTAGAGAAAAGCATTAGTTGAAGCAACCCTTCCACTTGCACATCTTAACATGCACCGAGGATGGTGCAATCTTTAAGTGTGGGGAGGTCGATACCGATCTCCATGGGTTAGTTATTTTCTATCTCAACACCAATGTTTTATTTTTCTTTGTTTGTTCATTGTTGCATTTGCATGTTTGATTGCATATTTGCATGTTTGATTGCATATTTGTTTGATTTTGTGCATATTTTACCACCACTTGGTTGAAGTAATATTTTCTTTTTCGAGAAACTTTTTAGAGTATTTCACTAATTTGAATAAAATTTTTTGTTAAACTTATTTGAAGAAATATTATTTTGGAACATGGTTTAGAGCTCGAACACACAAAACCAGTGAGATTTTGAGCCTACTTGATTGGTTGCATCTTATCAACCAATATTTTATTTTTGGTGTGTATTTTTCTCTCTAAAATTGTGATCTTTGTCTTGCTTAATTCTATATTTCCATGGTTTGTTGTATGCAGGCACTTATATGATTTAGGCCTTTGTTTCACTGAGCTTACATACCCATATGGCCTTAACCCTTCATTATCTCTTGCAAACCAATTTGAGCCTATTTTACCTCTTTTATTCTTTACTTTAGCACATCATTAACTCTAAGCGAAAAATAATAATTTCCTTAATTTGAATCCTTGGTTAGCTTAGACTAATGAGAGTGCTCATGAATTAAGTATGGGGAAAGTGGGTTTGGAAACATTTGGTTTGAAAATTGAGTATGTTAGAATTTTCTGAAGATGTGAAAGAAATGTTTAGGACATGTTCATGCATTCAATAATTTAATCATATGCATTGAAAAAATAAAAAATAATAAAAAAAAAAGAAAACAGAGAAAAAGAAAAGAAAAAGAGCAAATAAGTAAAAAGGGTACAAAATACCCCAAAGTAAGTTGTGAAAGCAATGCATATGTACTGTACTCGAATTAGAATGCATGAATATATGGTAAACATAGTTAATGGCAGTGAGATTTTTCATTGTAATTACATGGATTGTCTTAAGTTAGGTGAGAAGTTTAGGTTAATTAAGGATTCAGATTTTTAGTCCACTTGGCCAAACACAATCCTACCTTGACCCTAACCCCATTACAACCCTTAAAAGACCTCTTGATATGTGTATTTATACATTAAATTTTGTTGATTGTTAGATGAAGAGCAAGCCTTAGAAAGCAAGGTTAGTAGAGAATTGAGAGAATCGAACCTTAAACACCTGAGCGATTAGAGTGTATACACTTCCAGTGAGGGTTCGATGCTCGATTCCTTGTTCCCGGCTTTCATGAGCTATCTTCTTCTGCAAGTCTATTTGTACTTCATTTTTATGATTTGAATTAGTAAAATCCAGTTTATATTTATTCTTAAAATATTTGTTTACTTTTAACCAAGTAGGTAAAAGCACTTTGCATTTAGCTGCATTCATACAGATAGGTTGCATTTCATACATTCTACCATTCCTCTTCATTTTTATAGCTTCTCTTGAGCTTAGCATGAGGACAAGCTAATGTTTAAGTGTGGGGAGGTTGATAAACCACTATTTTATAGTTTATCTTGTGCTCAATTGAGTGGTTTTTATCAATTCTTTATCCACTTATTCATACTAATTGCATGGTTTTACTTTCTCCTTCCGAATTTTGTGCTATGATTGAAAACATGCTTCTTTGACCTTAATTTTATTAATATTAATTCTCCCTTTATACCATTCGATGCCTTGATATGTGTATTAAGTGTTTTCAGAGATTACAGGACAGAAATGGCTTGGAGGATGGAAAGGAAGCATGCAAAAGTGGAAGGAACTGCAAAGCTATCAGCCTGACCCTCTCGCACTAAAAGGGTCATAACTTGAGCTACAGAGGTCCAAATGATGCGGTTCTAGTTGCGTTGGAAAGCTAACGTCCGGGGCTTCGATTTGATATATAATTTGCTATAGTGGCTGTACAGCTAGGTGACGCGAACGCGTGCTCCACGCAGACGCATCGTAGTGACAAAAAACAGTGTGGCAAATTTCTTCTCCATCAATTTCTGGGCTGTTTTCGACCCTGTTTTCGGCCCAGAAAACACAGATTAGAGGCTATAAAGCAGAGGAATCCGTTTATTCATGAATCATTAACTCATATTCACACAATTTTAGGATTAGATGTAGTTTTAGAATGAGAGGCTCTCTCCTCCCTCTTAGGATTTAGGATTTAGGATTTAGATTTTTAGTATTAGGATTCCTCTCAGTTTATGGTTATTTCTTCATTCGAGGTTCAATGTTCCTTAATTTATATTTCTCTTCTACTTTCAGATACTCTAATGCTTTTACTTGGTAATTACTTATGTTGCCAAATTTGCTTATGAACTTTTCCATGTTAAGATTTGAATGTTCTATTTAATATAATTGGAGGTATTTCAGAATTAAGATTCCTTTGATTTATTTATGTTATAAACATTTTCAATTTAATTTAAGATTTATTCCCCTTTTGCTTTGGTTAATTAATTGGAGACACTTGAGTTATCAAACTCCTTGTTGATTGAAAATTGGAATTCTTTGCTGATTGATTTGAATTCCAACAACTCTAGTTTTTTCTTAGGAATTGACTAGGACCTGAGGAATCAAATTGATTCATCCACTTAACTTACCTTCATAGTTAGAGGTTAATCAAAGTGGGAGCAGAATCCAATTCTCATCACAATTGATAAGGATAACTAGGATATGACCTCAATTTCTTATAACTTGCCAAGAGATTTTCTAATGATTAATTTATTTTTAATGTCATTTAAATTACTTGTTCCTTTATTTCAAAAACCCAAAAATATACTATTTTACATAACCAATAATAAATCATACCTCCTTGCAATTTCTTGAGAAGACGACCCGAGGTTTAAATACTTCAGTTATAAATTTTATTGGGTTTTGTTACTTGTGACAAGCAAACTTTTGTAAGAAAGGAATTTTTGTCAGTCTAGAAGCTATACTTACAACGCGAATTTAATTGTGAAAATTTTAGATCGCGCGAGAGTTTTGTTCTTCAATGACCATAGGATCGTCATGTCCTGAGATGACGCCAGCTGCGTCCTCTTTGGTGAAGGTGACAGTGGGGAGTTCGGGTGCTCCTTCTCCTCCTTCGACATGATATACTTCTTTCAGATGTCTTTTGCGAGATGATTTGGAGATTTCTCCTCCCGCAAATCCTCCATGTATCATGTGGACATGTCGCTCCGAGGTACGAGGTGGTCGTTCAGGTCATCCGACCTCTGCGTCTCTTCTTCTTTTTCTTGGCTCATCTGATTTGTTGGCTAAGTACTGATCTAGTCTTCCCTCTCTTACCAATTTTTCTATGATATTCTTTAAATCGAAGCATTCGTTGGTGGGATGTCCGTAGATTCGATGGTATTCGCAGTATTCTGTCCGATTTCCTCCTCCTTTCTTGCTTTTTAGTAGGCGAGGTGGATGTATTTTTTCCATGTGGCATACTTCTCGATAAATATCTACAAGAGACACCCGAAGGAGGTATAATTGTGATATTTCTTGATTTTGTCTCTATGTTGATCTTCTTTTTTCTTGGATTCTTTATCCTTATCTCAGGAGGAGTAAGCAGACCCGAGTTTTGAGGTCTCTCCTATTCGGGAGTTTTCCTCCATGTTGATGTATTTCTCTGCTCGTTCTTGCACTTCATTTAGAGATGTGGGATGTTTTTTTGATATGGAGTGACTGAAAGGTCCCTCTTGTAGGCCATTGATGAGACCCATAATAGCTGCTTCTGTTGGAAGATTTTGTAGGTCTAAACATGCTTTGTTGAATCTTTCCATGTAACTACGAAGACTTTCCCCATCTCCTTGCTTGATCCCTAGTATAGTTGGGGCGTGTTTAGCTTTGTCCTTCTGGATGGAGAATCTGGCTAGAAACTTCTTGGCTAAGTCGTCAAAGCTTGAGATGGACCTGGGGGGCAGATTGTCGAACCATTTAATTGCTGTTTTCGTCAAGGTAGTCGGGAAGGCTTTGTACCGAGTTGCATCTGAGGTGTCGGTGAGATACATTCTACTTCTGAAGTTGCTGAGATGATGGCTAGGATCTGATGTGCCATCGTATAGAGTCATGTCGGGAGGTTTGAAGTCTTTCGGGATTTTGGTCTTCATGATCTCTTTGGTGAATGGGTCTTGGTCTTTGCGGGAGCTGTCTTCGTGGCTGGATCGAGTAGTTTTAGCTTTGAGATCGGCTTCAAGCTTTAGGAGCTTGTCCTCTAATTCGCAGCGTCGCCTGGCTTCCCTTCGTAGGTCTCTCTTGGCTTCCCGTTGATACTGGACCTCTTTTTCTAGTTGTTTTAGGCAATCTTGAAGTGCCTCCATGGCTTCCGAATTTGGTGAGTTCTTGTCTTTGTTAGGTTGAGGAGTATCGTCTAGTGTGACCTCTGCGTTCTTATGTGGCATTCTATTTTTCAAATCAAAGTTGTGGTCGTTGTCCAGGTTGTTCGCCAAGATGATGGGATGACTTCCAGGTTCCCCGGCAACGGCGCCAATGTTCCGAGGGTTACCTGAAACTGTAGGTCGATCTCAGATGAGATCTTCTGTACTGGTCGGATCTGACGTGTCTGACTTGTTTGACTGGCTATGCTGCTGATCCTTTGTCACCGGAGAGTGGTGGTACCTGCAAGGGACTCCGATGCTTAAGTTAGCAAGGGTATTAAGCAAGTTTTTAGTAGAATCAGAGTATGAATTATACCTGGGTGCTCCAGTGTATTTATAATGTTGTAGAGTGATCTTTTTTGGGGATAAGTTAGTTATCTTATCTTATCTTTGAGTGGAGTTATCTTATCTTTAAGGGAACCACCCTTATCTCTATAGGCTTGGGCTGCCTTTGGATTCGGGTCGTGTTCCTCTGTTTGGGCCCTTTTTTGGGCTTTCCTAGTGATTTGGCCGAGCTCTTAAAGAAGATTTCGGATAGTCCTGACCTGAAGAGGTCGGGCGACTTGTCGTCAAACAACCCGGGTCGGAAAGCTCGACCCAGGATATGAACAGTGCTTGTGATTGGACTTTATTATATACATAATGAGTGGAAGAAATTTAATTTTTCATACCCTTCCACTTCCACTCTATGTGTACACAATTAGGTAGCCTTTTCATTTATCTCACCAAATTACTAGGTGCATTAGGATACCGATTGATTGGGCTCAATTTGGATGCACGAAAGGAATTTCTTATGATGGTGGCCACACCATTGGCTTACTCTTAAGATCAATTAAATTGTTGTCATGTAAGTTCACAAATTAAGTGGGCTAGTGGCCACACCAAACTTAGTTATTCAGCCAGTTTCTCAACCCAATCCAAAACATCACATAATGAAATATGCAAGGTTGAATTTCCAGAAAAACTAAGAAATCTAAAGCTACCAAAATAAGCGATTAAAACTAGAAGCTAGAAATCAATAACTAAGTAAATAACATAAAACAATATAATAAACTGAAAGGATATAAATGTTGGGGTGCCACCTAACTAGCGCTTCTTTAACGTCATTAGCTTGACAGTTTTTCCTCTTCAGCTGAGGTTGTAGTTCACTTTTTGCTCATCCAGTGAGTCTCCCAAGTAATGCTTGAGTCTGTGGCCATTGAGGTCCTCTGTGCTTTCTCATCCATGAGTTCCACATGACCATAAGGGGAAACTTTGATGATTGTGAATGACCCTAACCATCTTGATTTCAGCTTCCTTAGGAAGAATTTGAATCTTGAGTTGTACAAGAGAACCCTTTGGCCTTCTGCAAACTCCCTTTTTGATAGCTTTTGATCATGCCATTTCTTTGTTTTCTCTTTATAAATCTTGGCTTTTTCATAGGGTTGAGTTCTAAATTCCTCTAATTCATTCAACTGCAACAACCTTCTTTCCCCAATAGCTTGATTATCAAAGTTTAACATCTTTAGAGCCCAAAATGCTCTATGCTCAAGCTCCACTGGTAAATGACAAGTTTTTTCCAAACACCAATTGGTACGGAGACACTCCAATAGGTGTCTTAAAAGCTGCTCTATAGGCCCACAATGCATCATCTAACTTCTTGGACCAATCTTTCCCTGAGGTCCCAACGGTCTTCTCAAGGATTCTCTTGAGCTCTTTGTTTAAAATTTCTGCTTGACCATTGGTTTGTGGATTGTATAGAGTAGCTACTTTGTGCTTAACACCATATTTCAGGAGAAGTATCTCTAGTTGCTTGTTGAAAAAGTGACTTCTCCCATCACTTATAAGGGCTCTTGGAACCCCAAACCGGCTAAATATGTTCCTCCTCAAGAAGTTGATCACAACCTTGTTGTCATTAGTTGATGTTGCTATAGCCTCTACCTATTTGGACACATAGTCCACAGCCACCAATATGTAATTGTTTGAGTATGAGGGTGGGAATGGTCCCATGAAGTCAATCCCCCAAACATCAAACAATTCCAACCACATGATGAACATCTGTGGCACCTCATTTTTCTTGGGTAGGTTGCCAACTCTTTGACACTCATTGCACCTTGTCACAAACCCCTTTGCATCTTTGAATATAGTCGGCCAGAAAAATCCACACTGCAAAACCTTGGTTGCAGTCCTTTCTCCACTAAAGTGCCCTCCATAGGTAGGTCCATGGCAATAACAAAGAACCTTTTGTACTTCCTCATGAGAAATTTAGTTAAGATAATCAAGAATAAGTGTTGAGTGCAAAAAATTAAATGACATAATTTTAAAGGACTTGAAGATAGATGACAAGTCATCTTATGCTAGCTTTTCAAGCATTTTTCACTTGTTTCATTAGGTTTTATACACTTTCTTGCACTATAAGTAAGAGATTTTGAGTGGATTTGCATGGTTATGTCAATTCAATCAACCATCATTTATTTGACACAAAATCATAGGATTCATGCTAGAATTGATTGATTTTATAATTAATGCAGAGATCTTATGAATTTGGTGATGCTTTGATTGGTTGTTTGATTACTTGTAGGTGAAGAAATGATGAAAAAAAAGGAAAGATGAATCTTTGAGCAATGCTTTGGACCTTAGGCGACGCTTTGAAAAGCACGACCCAGGACACTAAAGCGTGGCACTCACCAAAGGGGCATGGGCCAGCGCTCAAAACCCAACGGAGCGCCCAAATAAAGCACCAAGAAAGCAAGGGAAGCAACGCTCTCTAATTGAGTGCAGTGCTCTCTAATTGAGTGCTAGTAAACCAAGGCACAAGGCCAAGGGCGCTACGTTGGTGCACACAACGGAGCGCTACAAGGAAGCACTCAAACAAGGCCAGTGTTCAAATTAGAGGGAGCCCTACGTTAACTCTCTTACCTTTTTCGAGCTCCCACCAAAATAAAAACAAGGCGCGACACTCATGAATGGGGCAGTGATAAACCCCAATTTTGTGGTTTATCTTGTGCTTATTTTGGAGGATTTTATCACCTTTTCTCACATTTATTCAATAAAATAGCATGGTTTTGTAATTCTCCCTTGAATTGTGCTTAAATGTGAAAACATGCTTTTTAGGCCCTAAAATTGGTAATTTTAATTCACTTTAATTCCATTCGATGCCTTGATGTATTTGTTAAGTGATTTCAGGTTCATAGGGCAAGTATTGGATGGAAGAAGTGAGGAGAAAAGCATGCAAGCGGGAGAACAAATGAAGAAATGAAGGAACCGAAAAGCTATCAAGCCCGACCTCTTTGCACTCAATCGACCATAACTTGAGCTACAGAGGTCCAAATGAGATGGTTCCAATTGCGTTGGAAAGCTAACATCCGGGGCTTCAAAATGGTATAAAATTTTCCATATGTTACTTCGCGCTCAGGGGCGCGCGCGCACCATGTACGCGTGCGCGCCGATTCTGCCGTGGCCCACTAAGGTGAAATCGCCCCCAGCGATTTCTGAAGCACTTTGAGCCCAACCCAACTCATTTCTAGTGCTATTTCATGCAGAATTCATGCTTGGGTAAGGGGGGAGCAATTAATTTATCCAACATGAACCTTTAGTTAGTTTTCTAGAGAGAGAAGCTCCCTCTTCTCTCTAGAATTAGGTTAGGTTAATTTTCATCTTAGATCCAGGTTTAATTCATGCTTTGATTTAGTTTTTCTTTACAATTTCTTGTTCCTCTACTCTTCCTCTCTCTAATTTTGCATTTCATTCTTGTAATTGCTTACTTTGTTGTTGATACACTTTTGTTCTTCCATTTTCCTGTAATGCAATTTATGATTCATGTTCCTTTATTGTTGATTTGATTTGTTGTTGTTTAATTCCTTGCAATTGAGTTGTGAATTTACTTTTCTTACAATTTGTAGTTGGTAGATTTTACTATTCTTGCTCATTTACCATGCTTTTCCTTTGTACCCACCAAGTGTTTGACAAAATGCTTGGTTGGGCCTTAGAGTAGATTTTTGAGCATTCTTGGCTTGGAGAGATTAATTAGGCAATCTTGAGTAATGAAAACCCAACTTATGTTGGTGATCTAGAGTTGTTAGCTAATATTGTTTCCATTGACGCTAATCTTTTGCTAATTAAATTAGTAAGTTGATTAGGACTTTTGGAATATTGTTTCCATTGACGCTAATCTTTTGCTATTTTAATTAGTAAGTCGATTAGGACTTTTGGATTGAGATTAGCTAGTCTCATTAGACTTTCTCCCTATTTGTTGGAATTGACGTAATGAGATAAATTCTTATTTATATTTGTGACATGATTAATTAGTCTTGTTTGACATTCTCCCGATGTGTGAGTTAACTAAATAAGATGAATTAATCATGCATGACTAGGATAGAAAGCCTATGATCTCAATCCATTGCCATGAATGTCTCTCTTTATTACTTGCTTTCTTTAATTACCTGCTCAATTTACTTTTCTTGTCTTTTTATTTTATTGCCCCTCTAATCAACCAAAACCCCCTATACCCCTCATAGCCAATAATCATACATTTCATTGCAACTCTTTGTGAGACGACCCGGAGCCCAAATACTCTGGTTATAAATTCATTGGGGTTTGTTAATTCTAACAACTCAAATTTTTGATTTGGGAATTGTTTGATGGTTTGGAGCTATGCTTACAACGAAGTAATTCTTTCTATAAGAAGAAAATCTAGACCATCGAGCAAAACTCGTTCATCAAAATGGCGCCGTTGCCGGGGAGTTGCAATGGTGTTACATTATTGGCTATTGTAAATATTGTGAATATGTTTGCCTTTTGCTTATTCGTTAGTTTTTGTTAGCTTTAGGACTTTGTTGCTTATTTTTGTTAGCTTTTGTTTTTATTTGCTATTATGAATTCTCATCCCTTTGGCTATGAGTTTGCCTCAAATTATGTTGTAGGGAATGGAAACTACAATGAAGATGTGCATCAAGGATGGAACAATCAAAGATGGGAGGAGCCTCAAGGGATTGATCAACCTTCTTGCCAACAACCTCTGGATTCTTATGGGTATAACTCTTATCCTAATGCATATCAATCTAATGGATGTGGTGACCCTTATTATGATTGTCAACAACCACCATCATATGCCTATGAACCACCTCCTCAACATAATTTTGAACTACCTTACTCACAAGCCCGTTTTCACCAAACACCTCCATATGACCCCAACCCATATCCACCATACCAACCACCTTGTGAACCATATGAACCATATGAAGAACCACCCCAATTCCACCACCAATACCCTCAAGAACCACCACCTCCATACTATTACCAAGATGAATCACCTCCCACGTATGATGACTTTCAACCACATAATGAATTTCCCTTTTCACCACAACCCTCCAAGGAAGAACACCCACATCCATCCATCCAAGAGTCAATGGATCGTCTCAGGGAAGAAATGGATCGACTTCAAGCAATAATCCGTCAAAAAGAGCAAGAAGAAGCCCAAAGGAGGAATTATGAAGCTATTGAGGCTAACCTTGCCAAAATTAAAGCCAACTTGGACTCATGGGACTCATGCAACAAGCAAAGCATCTCCACAGATGAGTGTGAGAAATCAACCGAAGAAAGGAGCATGAAGGAGATTTTAGAATCTCAACATGAGGACAAGGAGATGGGGTATGTCTTACAACAAGTGGAGGAGGGAGAGATTGTTAAAGAAGAAGAAGTGGTTGAAAAGTTAGAGGAAGTTGAACAAGAGGTGGATTCCAAGTTTGAGAACACTTTCACACCAAGTAACATTGTTGAGGATTTTGTGTAAGTTGTTGAACCCTCTTCCATTGAGCTTGAAGGCGTTGTTAAGGAGAGTGCGCAACCTCTTAAGCATATAATGAATGATGAAGAATTGGAAGAAGGTGAGCAAGCAACAAATCTTCCTCTTAAAGATGAGCCCACACCAACACATGATCCTTTGGTATTTGAAGAATCTTCTCCTCTTGAAATTGAGGTGGATGTTGAGAGAAGTTCTACATTACCTCCAAGTTGTGATATGAAGAATGGAAGAGAGCTAGAAGAGGTTGGTGAGGAAGTAATTGGACATGAAGAGCCTTGTCAAGAGGTGAACATGGAAGAAGCTTGCCAAGAGGTAGAGGTATTCAAAGAAGAGCACAAGGGAATGGAACTTACAAGACCATTGGAGACGTCCCTTCCTAAGTCACCATCCAACACAACATTCAAGCGGGTAAAACTCTTATCCCTAAGCTTTAATTTCTCACTTGAATATGGTTTGCTTGAGACGGATGGGCAACTTAGAGCTCTTTGTGGGGTTAAGAGCAAAAGAAAATTGAGTAGTGGGTGGAAATTCCAATCAAGGTTCTTTATGGTTGGAAATTCAAATTTCAAGTGCAATGATTGGTATAATTCTCAACTAAAAGGGTCTAGGAAGATGCTTTGGTGTTCACTTGAGAATTCGGATCACTTCTCACCCAATTGGAATTGTGATGATCAACTTGAAGATGGGTGTAGAAACAAGATTTGGGATCCGGGAATAGATGAAGATCAATTTTGGAAGCCCTTAGCTTGTGTGGAACTTCATCAAAGCTTGGTGCCATTAGTTTTGAATTTTGGAGCTTACTTGAAGTCCAAGCATTGGTGGAGGTTTCAAGATGAGTACAAGCACAAGCCACCATAACAAGGAGCTTCCCAAATGTCCAACTTAAGGACTTAAACTAAAAGTGCTAGGTGGGAGACACCCCACCATGGTAAACTCTTTCCACTCTCTTTTAGATTTGGTTAATAAGTGATTGGAGTTGCCATTGTAGGTAGTTCTTCTTATTTTCTATACTCCTATGCATTTTGCTTTTATTGATAGGTTGTTTGTTGCATTCATGCTTTGATTAGTCTAGTTATTGTTGAATTGTATTTTACTTGTAGTTTAAGTTTTGTTTTAATATGTTTGAAAATTTTTCAAAAACTTAAAGATTTTTGTTAAATTTGAATTTTGGTTGCTTTGGAATGCTTGGTTTGGTGCAAAAACATAGAAAACAATTTTTGAAAAATAGAGCACCAACCCGCGTGTGCGCGCATCTGGTGCGTAGGTGCGCCTCAAGCATTTTCGACCATCCACGCGGACGCGCCATGTACGCGTATGCATGGATTGAACTTTTCCACCCTTCCATACATTTTCCCGAGAGTTGTGCCTGGAGTGTGCCAACTTTGTGCCCAAAGGCACGTGCACGCGTACCTTGCGCGGACGCGCCACTCTCGAAATAACCCACCGACGCACAGACGTGCCATACGCGTCTGCGTCGCTTCCATTTTCATCAACCCACGCTTACGCACACATGACACGCACGCGTGGATTGCCCTGTTTCACTCACCCTCTTTTCTTCTCCTCTTTCCATTTCTTTCCTTCTTCTCTTTTCTTTCCACTCTTAAAACATCATGCAACACTACCAAACATCATATAACACCATTTGTTTTAGTTAGTTAGTTAGTTTAATTTTTTATTTCCATTATAAGTGTTGGATTACTAATCTTGTTTACCATTTACTGTTGCTTATTACTAATGGGATGTTAGTTTAACATCATTGTTGTTATTGTCATTGTTGGATTCCTTTTTTGGGGTTGCAATTTATTACTTGGTCTTGAATTTTCATGTTGAACATTTGTGAATACCAAGTACTTGTTACATTGCCTTCATGCATCTTACCTCTTTGAATTGCATGTTTTGGCCACCATGCATTCATCATCTATTGTTAAGCAATTGTACATTATCAATGCATTTTTTTAGGATGCTTGTTCTAATTGATCATCACCTATTTCATGCATTAAGTTTGTGGAATTGTGAAATTGGATCGAAAGCTTACCTAGTGACATATTTTTTAGCTTTGTAAAGCTTTGTGGGCCATGCTTGCTATGTGATTGATTTCCACTTTTATCTTCTTCTTCCTAAGTTCCATAGCATCCATGTGTTTCACCTCTATGTCACTTAGGTGTTGCAACAACTTCAATATGTGTCATTGATTGTTGTGTGAGTTTCATAAACCATTTTGTTCACTAAGTCTACCTACACATCAATTAATGTCCATGCATTATCCAATTTCACAATTGCTTGATTTTTGCTTGAATGCTTTTATGCTTCTTCACTACTTGTTTGGTTGCCCTTACCCTACAAGTCTTTTGAAGTATTTCAAGCACACTAGAATGAGTGAAGTGTATGCTTCCTTTTGTGTAAATGTGACATAGCTTTTTATACTAGCGTGTGTGTGTGTTCTAAACTGTGCGCAATTATAGAACCCACACACCTATTTTTCATCAATGTCACACTAATTCACTCACTCAATTCTAGTGACTCACCTCATTCCAACAATTCACGCTTCCTAGCTTTTGTATTTTCTCATCTTATGGTTTTTATTTTGTTTTTCATGATTGATGCACCATAAGCAAAAATGGAAGTGGAAGGAAGAACACGCAGCAACTGGTTGACCTACCAGCTGAAGGTGGCAACTCGGAGAGTCGCCGTACCCCCTTGCTCATCTTTGAGTACACCGAGGACGGTGCAAACTTTTAAGTGTGGGGAGATTTGATAAACCCCGATTTTGTGGTTTATCTTGTGCTTATTTTGGGAGATTTTATCACCTTTTCTCACATTTATTCAATAAAATAGCATGGTTTTGTAATTCTCCCTTGAATTGTGCTTAAATGTGAAAACATGCTTTTTAGGCCCTAAAATTGGTAATTTTAATTCACTTTAATTCCATTCGATGCCTTGATGTATTTGTTAAGTGATTTCAGGTTCATAGGGCAAGTATTGGATGGAAGAAGTGAGGAGAAAAGCATGCAAGCGGGAGAATAAATGAAGAAATGAAGGAACCAGAAAGCTGTCAAGCCCGACCTCTTCGCACTCAATCGACCATAACTTGAGCTACAGAGGTCCAAATGAGGCGATTCTAGTTGCGTTGGAAAGCTAACATCCAGGGCTTCGAAATGATATAAAATTTGCTATATGTTACTTTGCGCTCAGGGGCGCACGCGCGATTTCTGAAGCACTTTGGGCCCAACCCAACTCATTTCTAATGCTATTTCATGCCGAATTCAAGCTTGGGCAAGGGGGGAGCAATTAGTTTAGCCAACATGAACCTTTAGTTAGTTTTTTAGAGAGAGAAGCTCCCTCTTCTCTCTAGAATTAGGTTAGGTTAATTTTCATCTTAGATCTAGGTTTAATTCATGCTTTCATTTACTTTTTCTTTACAATTTCTTGTTCCTTTACTCTTCCTCTCTCTAATTTTGCATTTCATTCTTGTAATTGCTCACTTTGTTGTTGATACACTTTTGTTCTTCCATTTTCCTTTAATTCAATTTATGATTCATGTTCCTTTATGGTTGATTTGATTTGTTGTTGTTTAATTCCTTGCAATTGAGTTGTGAATTTACTTTCCTTGCAATTTGTAGTTGGTAAATTTTACTATTCTTGCTCATTTACCATGCTTTTCCTTTGTATCCACCAAGTGTTTGACAAAATGCTTGGTTGGGCCTTAGAGTAGATTTTTGAGCATTCTTGGCTTGGAGAGAGTAATTAGGCAATCTTGAGTCATGAAAACCCAACTTATGTTGGTGATCTAGAGTTGTTAGCTAATATTGTTTCTTTTGACACAAATCTTTTGCTAATTAAATTAGTGAGTTGATTAGGACTTTTGGAATATTGTTTCCATTGACGCTAATCTTTTGCTATTTTAATTAGTAAGTCGATTAGGACTTTTGGATTGAGATTAGCTAGTCTCATTAGACTTTCTCCCTATTTGTTGGAGTTGACGTAATGAGATAAATTCTTGTTTATATTTGTGACATGATTAATTAGTCTTGTTTGACATTCTCCCGATGTGTGAGTTAACTAAATAAGATGAATTAATCATGCATGACTAGGATAGAAAGCCTATGATCTCAATCCATTGCCATGAATGTCTCTCTTTATTACTTGCTTTCTTTAATTACTTGCTCAATTTACTTTTCTTGTCTTTTTATTTTATTGCCCCTCTAATCAACCAAAACCCCCCTATACCCCTCATAGCCAATAATCATACATTTCATTGCAACTCTTCGTGAGACGACCAGGAGCCCAAATACTCCGGTTATAAATTCATTGGGGTTTGTTAATTGTGACAACTCAAATTTTTGATGTGGGAATTGTTTGATTGTTTGGAGCTATGCTTACAACGAAGTAATTCTTTCTATAAGAAGAAAATCTAGACCATCGAGTAAAACTCGTTTATCAGGCAGCCAGGAATCGAAACCAAGCACACAAGGCATAGAATGAGCGCTACATTACAAGGGAACTCCAAAAATGAAACGGCCAGGGCTTGAAGAGGGAGACCAGCTTAAGCACAAGGGAGTGCTACCTTGGTTCATCTCACTGAGCGCTACTTTGGCCTTAGAAAATTGCTAGCAAATGAAGCCAACAAGGTTCGAAAGGGGAGACCAACTCAACCATGTAGCGCTACGTTCTCTATTCCAACTGAGCGCTATGCATACACTAGGAGGCTTGGTTCGAAGGAAGCACACAAGGCATGAGTAGCGCTACGTTTCCTTACCAAACTGAGCGCTCCACTGGAACTAGGACCCATGGTTCATTTTCAAATCAAAAGCCATCTTGGACTCACTTCTTCACCGATTTGAAAATTCCACTCCAAGTTCTGAAAATAAAAAATAGAAAATGTATAAATAGGAGTTAATTTGATTTGTAAAGGACTTTTTTGGCTCACTTTCATTTTTAATCTTTTACCTTTGAGCTCATTTTTAGTTTTCACTTTAGCTTTCATTTTTAGTAATAACTCACAAGAGTGAGGTCGATCCCACAGGGATTGATGGATCAAGCAACTTTAGTGAGTGATTAGTTTAGTCAAGCTAACATTGGTGAATTGAATGAAAATTGAAGCAACAGAATGTAAAAGACAAGAAATTTAAAGTGCAGAAAGTAAATTGACTTGAAAGTAAAGAGCAGAATGTAAATTAGCTAAAGCTTAAATGACAAGAAAGGTAAATTGCATGAAATGTAAAGGGGGACTGGGTGCTGGAAATTAAAGAAAGCAATAGATCAATCAATCATAACAATTGCAGAAAATGTAAATGTGCAGGAAAGTAAACCAAGCTCACAGTAAACATCAAATGTAAAATTCATAGGAATAGAAAGATTTAAATTGCATGAAAGTAAATTGGAAGCAATGGGAATAGAAAGCAATGAGAATAGAAGATTAAAATCAAGCTCGCTGTAAATTGAATTGTGAAATTGCAGAAAGGAAAACTTGCAGAAGAAGATTATCAGAACTTGGAATTTGTATAAGCTAAATTGAATTGCAAAAATGCAGAAAACTTTAAAGTTTTTCAAAGAGAACTTTCTATTCTACCCTACTCCTAATGCTCTCTAGCAGAGCCAGCCTCCTTTAATGAAATGAAATTGATGCCTTTATATAGGCTTTACAAAAAATGAAAATGAAATTGAAATTAAAAACAAATTACAATTAAATGAAATTCTTAATCCAACTGATCCTTGTGCCTTTGAGTGATGTCCATGGGTTTTGCTTGCTTTCGGTTTGAAGAAAAGTGGATTCAGATTGGCTTGGTTCAATTGAGTTAGGGTGCATTTGGTTCGAATTTGGTTGGAGCCATGCTCCAGTAGAGCGCTCCGTTTAATGAGTGAACTTGGTGCTCACTAGCTTTACATGCTTCCCTTGTCCCAGGCTTCATGGTGTAGCGCTCAGTGAAGAGAATGAATGTAGCGCCCCATTCATGTGTGGTTCCCCCTTCGAGCCTAGCTGCTCCCCTTTGTGCCAATTTCCTTGTTACCCATAGCGCTCAGTTAAGTAATGCAACGTAGTGCTCCCTTGGTGTCTTGTGCGCGCTTTGCTTTTCTTTTATTGGCCACGAAAATGTTCACTCATTTGAACGTAGCACTCTCTCCATTTGAGCGTTGGCCTTGTTAGAGCCTTGCCCCCCTCTTCGACCCTTGGCTGTTTCATTTTGTGATTGGTTTTTAGGCCCTAAAGATGCCTT